>NC_061106.1:5591862-5661862 GCF_015104395.2 Macrobrachium nipponense | reverse complement strand
CCCCCCCCCCCCCCCCCCCCCCTTCTCTCTCTCTCTCTCTCTCTCTCTCTCTCTCTAGAGAGGAGGAGACTAAAATGAGGTCAGATTTGTTTAAAGAAAGATGCGTGACCCGACCTCCAGCTTACTCGGGATGCGAGCAAGATTTTCCTCTCACGCAAAAGTTGTAAACATTTTATTCTTAGCTTAGACGTATAAAGAAAGAAGGCGTTACCCGACCTCCAGCTTACTCGGGATGTGTGCAAGATTTTCCCCTCACGCAAAAGTCGTAAACATTATATTCCGAACATTGACGGAAATTAAAAACGTGCTAAAATCAACGGTCAAATAAAGCCTTGTTTTCACCAACGTAAATAAATACTCTATATTTTATTAGAAATCATTTTTTTTTTCTGCACTTCTTAACATGCTTCATTATTTAGGTTTTGTTTTTACATTTTCACCTCGGAAAAGATAGTACCATAATAGCCTGATCTCTCACTATCCGGAACTTTACAGCGCTATTTCTATGTTTTTATTCAAACAGACTTTGACCTCATTCTTTCAGTGTTCGTTTATTAAAAATGAAGCTCTCGTGCTGTTTGTATGTGTGTGTGTGTGTGTGTGTGGGTATAGTGAATACACAAAAATATCCAAATCTACTTAACAATAGACTAGCAGAAAGAATGTATATAATTCATGGGCGGTATTTTTGTTATCCCTTTAAATAACCAAGTATTGGAAGTTCAGTACTTAGGACCTGAGGTAAGTTAGTGTTCATGTTCCGCCAATATCTTTGGGTGGGGTATTTCCTCTTCCCCCTAAACATAAGTGACCGGGGACCTGAGGGTATTTGGAATATTGTCTCTCCGAAGCTTTCAGTTACTCTTTGTTTTCCATCCTTCTTGAACCTTATGCTCAAGCAGAGACCAACACTTCATTTTTCATTTGTATCTGTGAACAAGTGGAAAAATGACGAGACATAATCCCAAAGTAATTACCGTATGGCAATAGGTTCTTAAGTTTCCTGTAAAAGAAAACTATTGAGATGGTTATTTGTCAGTCCGTCCGCACTTTTTCTCTCCGCCCTCTCATCTGAAAGACTACTGAGGTTAGAGGGCTGCAAATTGGAATGTTGATCATCCACCCTCCAATCATCAAGCATATCAAACTCCAGCCCTCTAGCATCAGTAGTTTTGATTTTATTTAAGGTTAAGGTTTCATGGTCTACAGCTGAGAGTTTCATGGGCTGTGGCTGAGAGTTTTGTACAACATTATGCGCTTTACAGAAAACTCCATTGCGCCGAAGAAACTTTTTGCTTGTTATTATAGTGAATTAGCAAGGGAACATCACGCACATCACAGTATCATTTATCATCCACAAGTTACCACGTATTGACCCACTGACCCACATACTAATAATGAGTAGTTCCATTGGGTTCGAGTCGACCTCGTTTGAATCTGTTACTAATCGACACTACCAGTTGGCGTGGGTATGAGTCGACACGGTTGTAGGTCGATCAAGTTAGAACGTAGACCTGGTTACAAGTCGATTAGGTAATGAGTTGACGTTTTTATTTTGTGTAAGAGTGTGGGGAGCTGGTCTTTTATAAATAGCTGGACCTTCCGTAGACAGCACGCTAATGTTTAATATTTTCATATCGGGTGAAAATGATTTTTTGCTTGAAATACAGATGCATCTCTCGTTCAGGTTATACTTTCATTCTTAAACTACAGCTATGATGCCTCGACTTCTAAATTCCGTAAAAAAAAAGTGAGTGGTGCTAACTAGTTTAACACAAGTATACCAAACTTTTGTCCTTACTTTAAAGTTATGCAAAGCATTACCAGTTACTTTTAGAGGGTAATTAACCAGATAAACTGAGAGTTAGAGGGAGAGAGAGAGCGCGTTTTACACTGAAGTACATTTTCACAACTAATACAACTCCACAATTCTAAAGCAGTAAATAACAAATGACGGCAAATACGTGTTTTTAAACAATGGGGAAAAAGTTGTTCAGAGTGCAAATTAAAGTGCTTCATCAGAAACGAACACATAGAATCTGCTGGGAGTACTATTTTGTGTGTTTGTGTGTGGATGAGATAATTGATGTTTTGGCAATATTAACTGCTTAAAATCACAAGTATCTACTTGATGCGTCCAACCAGCTAAGAACTACATCATCCATGTCGGAATTGAACGGAAAGAAGGAAATGAACGATGACTGATGGCTAAAAAAAACACAGATATGAAAAATAAAATGCTTGCTGGAAAGCGAAATGACATCAAGCACACGCAGCGCCAAGCATTTTAATTAAATGCTTAAGGCGACACGATTCCTTCATGGTAATTAGCATACTGATCAATTATTGCCGGGCACGTAAAACATTTCGGTTTAAAAAGCCGCAAAAAAGAAATTCCTTCCATTCCTGGAGGCTTGATATTAGCTAACGGAATAGGACTCTCATTTCACTGGCGAAAAATTTTGCGGCTCGAAGGAAGTTTCATTAGAGGTTTTTGTTGTTTTGCATTTCACTTAAGCCTTTCCTCACGCGGACATTAGGGACAGACCGACTGTAATGGTTGATTATTTAGCGTGTATTAACATGCAGTATATTTGTAGGCTTTACTCATCTCAAGGTGTTATGTTTATAATTACATACACAGCACGGGCATGCAAACACTAAAGTACGCATGCATACACACACACACACACACACACACACACACATATATATATAATATATATATATATATATATATATATATATATATATATATGTATATATCATATTCGATCTCACGAGAGGATGAAATTGTTGTCAACTAAAAAATTCCCCTTCGGTTGACATATATGAAAATATTTTAACTCCAAGGTAGAGCGAATTGGATATTAAAAGACGTTAGTAGCTTAATGCATGCATATGAATCAGGTGATGTGATGAAAGTTCATATAATATATATATATATATATATATATATATATATATATATGTGTGTGTGTGAGTGTGTTGTGTGTGTTGTGTGTGTGTTGTTTAGTGTTACGTGCACGTGCTGTGTATGTGTAATTATATGCTTAAAACCTTCAGACGTGTGAAGTGTATAATTATACTGCATGTTAATACACGTTAAATAATCACTCATATACTTCTAATATATCTGCATGTGTGTGTGCGTTGTGTGTGGATGTTGTGTGTGTGTTTTTTAAGTGTTTACGTTGCCTGTTGCTGTGTATGTAACTAATATAAGCTTAAAAACCTCTGTAAAAAAAAAAAAAAAAATTAAAAAAAAAAATTAGCTTAAAAAAAACCTTTCAGCGTGTGGAAGTGTATAAATTATACTGCATGATAATACACGCTAAATAATCACTTCTATACTTCTAATATATTTGTATGTGTGTGCGCGTTGTGTGTATTTGTCTGTGTGAATGTTTATAGGATCAATAGCAAAGATGCTGCAACACCGTCCTGAATATCAGTTTCTGGAATTTTTTGGGATAAGGCCTTCTGGATGCTCTGTGACTAAAGGAAGAGGTCAAACTTCTGTACTTAAACTAAACTTGGGTGCATTTTGAATTTCACAGGTAATAAATGGCTAATGTACCTATATGCGACTATAGCCCTTATAATCTTACAGCATGTTTGTAGTGACACTGAATTGCATTTTGCAATGTAACATCCGTTTTCATTAATAATCAACGGTTTTTATATAAGGCCATGTTCTTATAATGGTTTTGTAAAATTAATCATGTACTTGTTCCATAAATTCCAACTTTTCCCTTTCGGTTTGGGGGTCAGGGAATCGGTTTATTGGAAACTCAACTCGAACACAACAATGGAGACGTTCATTTAGGTTTTCTTTGTTTCTACTTAGGAGTGACTCTAAATGATCTAGCTTGTTGCTACGTTCATTTGTTCACCAGGAAGCCATAGGACAACGTTGAATTATCGATTTCCAGCTTCGGTTCGAAACATCTGCTCCTTGCAAATTTCTGACGGTTTCTCAGTGACAGATCATATTGTAAATAGATACTTACATATTGTCGTGTCACATACGCACTCGCACGCACACACACATACACAAATACACACACACACACACACATACACATACACACACACACACACACACACACACACACACACATATATATATATATATATATATATATATATATATATATATATATAAAATCTTACCATGGTTACCGAGACCAATAAGTATATGTTTATGAATTTATATAAAAGACCATGAACGACTAAAACCACAAAATTACAATGACATTGTTGTAGAAATAATGTATTTTATAAAGCCCATAATGTGAATATAAGGAATTATAATTGTAATATAAAAATTAAGATGTTTTCTGCATCTTACCAATAAATACCAATAAATCAATACCTCCAGACTGTGTTCATAGAGAATAACTCTCTCTCTCTCTCTCTCTCTCTCTCTCTCTCTCTCTCTCTCTCCACGTATAGTCCATGTACGTACATCCTTCCGTACATAGTTTCACATGCCCAGGAACATTATACATTTGGTGAGGGGTGGGGAGAGTAGTTACAGCGCGGATGGAATTATGCGGATTATCAGTAGTTACTCATTCCCATCATTCCCATGCGATAATAATTATAACTTATGTAAGAAAAAAAAAAAGCGCAATTATTCAAATGTGGTAAGAAAAATTACCATCTCCTGTTAAAATTGCACCATCAGTTGAGATGACTTAATCAGTTTGCATCGACACCCGCCGAATATAAAATTCTTTTATATAAGGTTAAAAAAAGAATAGATATATATATATATATATATATATATATACACACACAAACAAACACACACATACATTTGCGTGCGTATGCGCGCGTGTTCGTTCCCAATAAGCCAGTTTTGGGATCCAAAGAAAACTCATCATTTCCAAATCACTGCAATAAGCGCCTCAGTGGCGTGGTCGGTATGGTGTTGGCGTGCCACCTCGGTGGCCCCGAGTTGGATTCTCGGGCATTCCATTGAGGAGTTAGAGATGTCTATTTCTGGTTATGGAAGCTCACTCCCGACGTGGTTCGGAAGTCACGTAAAGCCGTTGGTCCCATTGCTGAATAACCACTGGTTCCGTGCAACGTAAAAACACCATACAAACAAACAAACCAAATCACTGCAAGGTTCTTAGAATGACTGAATCAGTGATTACTCATAATGCAAAGAGCTTACCAGGACACAACAGATTCAGACTCTAAAACAGTGGGCCTGTCAGCAACTTTTCGGTCCCTATGTACCCGCCTCTATCTTGTATACAACCTTTCTGTTAGTCGAGCACTTCATCCACCAAATCTAGGCAATACGTTCTCTGTCTTCATGTCCTGTTGCCTCTGTGTACTCTCAGAATTGTTCAGAGTTCAGTGGTTTATTCCTGTTGTCTTTTTTCATGATTAAAAGTCTTCCCCCCCCCACCCCCCCCACCCCCGCCCCCAATGCTCGCTTTTTTCATGCGTGTCACTTTTGAAGTGTAAACAGGAAGGCATCGAAGTGGGCATGACCCAGCATTCGTAGTTTCGTGACTCCTGGTGCTTGGAAGCAATCTTATTTCACTTTCTTCCTTAGCAATAAGTACGTAAGCTGGACAAAAAAGCTCAGTGCAAAAGCATGACTCTTGGTGGTATTAGGTTGGGGCGATTGGGGGTGCCTGTTGAGTATGCTTAGTGGACGGATGTTGTGAAGGGATTCTCAGGTGGGGACCGGGGCGGGCGGGGAGGGGGAGGAATGCCATAGTGAATGCCTAAGGACGACAGCAGTTCTAACTAGGCCGGTGGCAATGAGCGGTTGGTTCTCTTTAGTGTTGTTGCCTTCAGCATAGAAAAACCGATATTTTCTGGATCATTCAGAGCGCATGTGACTGGAAAAACGTACTTTTAGTATTGAGGGAAAGACTGAAAAATATAGTCGTCACAGTTAACATGAAACCATATTGGCAATTGTGTTATTCCAAGCAGTGCAAGCAAGAAACGCTTATGGAAGAAAAATCGACCCTTCTCTACCCTTATTGCAGTGATTGTTTTAGAAAACTCTTTCTATTATCATCCGTTTTAGTCGTCAGACGCTTGAACTAACTCAATTCAAGGAGTGTTCGATAGAATTCAACTGTTAAGGATAATATCTAAAAATGAATCAAGGTCATTCAATTGTTTCGTTACTGATTCCTGGAAAGCTTTACTGTACATTATTTTACAGACTGTTCAGAATAGTTAATTTCGAATTAGATAAGGAATTTGTACTATACATTATATATATATATATATATATATATATATATATATATATATATATATGATTTAATGTGTTAACAAACAGAAAATATAGACTGATATAGAGATCAAATTTTGCTTTGAACGGTACTTACCTGTTATATATATATATATATATATATATTATATATATATATCATATATATATATATATATATAAAGTTTTTGCCACGAGGGAAAAAATGAAAAAGGGAGATAGCCAAGTACTTTCAGTCCTGTTCGGACCCTTTACTGAGGCCTCAGTAAAGGGTCCGAACAGGACCGAAAGTACTTGGCTATCTCGCTTTTTCATTTTTTCCTTCGTGGCAAAAAAAACCTTTATTTATACATAGCATCATGTTTTATATACTTCGTGATCAAGTTATTCATATATATATATATATATATATATATATATATATTATATATATATATATATATATGTATATATCATGTTAATATATATTTTATATATATATACATATACTATATTTATATATATATGTATATATATATATATATACTATATATATATATATATAAAAATCCATATATAGTGATATTTAGTACTGTTAAGTACAATGGGTAAAATCTCTATAGAATGAGGAAACAATCCAAAAAGTAGACTGCGATATAGAAAATGTATGTATTTTAGTTTGCTCTGATACCGTCTGCAAAATGGTGGTTGCTTGGTTGGTGCAGAATAAGTCAGAGGTCTGTTGTGGCCCTCTGGTCACCTAATAAAGACTTGTATAAATGGTTTTACATAACACAAATATCAGAAATTTTTCTGAAAGATACATATACATATATATATATATGTGTGTGTATGTGTGTGTGTGTGTGTGTAAAGGTGTAAAAAAAGGTTAGTGTTGCATATTATGCGTAGGATTCATTTTTAATTGCATCTTAATTATCAGTCTACCCATTTAATTTTTTTATCTTGCTTATCACTGAATTTTAGTCTGTCTTTTTTTTTTTTTTTTTTTTTTTTTTTTAGGTGTGTAGTACGTATTCCTTTGCGCTCTCTGTAGGGGTTGGCAAGAATACAGAAACTTCTTTTTCTTAATTCCGGCGTAACAATTGTATGGGAACCATTCAGCAACTACTTCCTAAACACGCTTTAATATTTAAAAAAAGAAAGAAAAAAAAAAAAAAAACATCGCTTACCAACTGCCCTCTAGAACAACGATAATGGTAATGGCTTACCTGTAACAAAAAGTTGTTCATTTTCAAGTTCTGATCATTTTTCTGGGAAATAGGTCTACATTTTAAAAGAATGCATGTAATTCTTATAAATGAAATATCGTTAAAGACTGACTTTCCGTTAAATCTATGGAACGCCTTCTGACACCTAAATAATAACAGAAATAACAATGATTATCATAATGGATGGAACGCAATACTTTTTCCTTTGATTTCGTTTTTATATCTTGTATAGTTTTCATATTTGGTTGTTACACAAAACACAATGTTGATTTAATTCCTTCGCTTTCGGCCAAAAGTCTAAAGGGCTTCTGAAGACAGGTAGTGTTACCGATCACTTTGTGATTTAATTATTACTGTTAACGTGTAACATCTGAGATATGTAAATTTTTCATATCATAAAAACGAAAAAAGAAAATCGTTTCCTTTACACTTATTGTGAAAACAAAGAAGCAGTCGTTATTTTTCTTCAATAATAATAATAATAATAATAATAATAATAATAATAATAATACTATTAAAAAAGGATGGCAGAATTAAGCGAGTTGATTTTATATATTGTTTTATTTTTTATTTTCCTTACAATTTATAATTTCAAAAAATTATAAATGCTGAAGGTAATCTTTTATTTTTATTAGAACAGGATCTCAGGTCCAGGTCAAGCAGGGGTCGTCGTCAGTGCCGGTATTATTCCGGAATAATACCGGCACTGACGATGACCCCTGCTTGACCTGGACCTGATATCCTGTTCTAATAAAAGATTACCCTCGGCATTTATAATTTTTTGAAGATTCCCAATATGAATATTGGCCAGTTACTGAGAAACATCGCTGAGCCTGAGAAGCGAATTGTAAGGAAAATAGAAAAAACAATATATAAAATCAACTCGCTTAATTCTGCCATTCTTTTTAACAATAATAATAATAAAACTAATAATAATAATTGAGATTGACAAGGAGGACCGTGCAGGTCATCGAAAGCTTTATGCTTTGTATTTTAAATAACAAAATCAAACAGACAGACTATTGTGGATTTACTTTTCCAATAATAATAATGATAATAAAATGAACCGTGGAAGATCAGAAAATACAATGTCATTATGGAAGATTAACACCAAAAGGCATTTACTACGTGATAGCTAGCCAGATATCTTACTTAAAATACGTAATTTTGTCTCATTATTTTCGGGTCTTCAAATGAGTTGTATGCGCGATTACCACCACTATTTCACTGCCTCTCTTTTTAACTGCTTTACTGTGGGAATCATTTATCTGTGAGTCAAGACAGACTTCCAGAAAGTGGTCCCTAGCAAGAGGTTAGTTTGGTGCCTTTGCAGAAGTTTCGTATGGTACTACTTGCTCAAGTGAATCGCAATTCAATGCAGTAGAAGAGGGGACAAGCGTCAGTTGCATTTGTAGAAAGGTTGGTTTATTTTACTGCATCAGTAATGCCACTTCCAAATAGAAATCTACAACGTTGTAAGTCTTATTATTAAAGAAATAAAAAAAAATTAAAAAATTGTGATATTTCATGTTTTGCTAAAAAAAGTTGGACGGTTACTGCTGCTGGAGGTTACCGTTAGCAGAAGAAGCAGAAGCAGAGGACAAAGAACCCTGGCATTGGGCAGGTGCTGCAGAAGGGTAAGGAGCATCCTGAAGGGCACAGCGAGGAGAGCAGCAGAGGTTACGGTGAGGTCACTCGTGAAAGACTGGTGACCTCTCGTGTGGGCTGCTACCTTTTATGTTCGGCGACGTGCGTTCAAGGCAGCGTTGCCAGGTTGCAGCCAACACGGCACGTACGCTGGACTGCCGTGTCAGCATGGCAATTCACGTCTCACGTCGTAATGGATGGCACATGTCGCAATTGCGAGTTGCGACTTGCGCTATCGAATGGCGACGCCATTGCATCAGTGTTGCCTCTTGCACAACAAATGACAGTTGTCATGACTCGACTGCATATGTTTTGGGTGGTGTTGTGCTTCTGCCATCACTTGGCGCACTTTGCCAAACTTGGCAACACAGTTACATTCAGGGCGATTGTTGGCGACTTGGTCATAATTGCATCGTAATGGCGTCATAGTGAGTAAATTTTCGGCTGTTACGACTTGTGCGGTCGTAAATCGCCAATGTGTGAGTCGGGCATAAGGAACCATCGAGCATATTTAAATCATGATAAAGTAATCTTCACTTCGGAAATCCTAGATAGCTTCTGTTATTTAAGTATTCATTGAGACTTTTATTACTTTATTTGCTTGAGTGCTATCTATAGTTCCATCAGTTATCATGAAATGACATATTTCTGTACCTTAAAGGGTTACCTTTGTGAGATTATTATTTTGATAGTATATGTGTGTAAAACTGATTCTTATGATGACAGGTGTCTATCATATTGTCCATTAAAGCTGGGGGCTGAACTGGCCAAACGTAAGGTACTCTATAGTAGTTCCAGTTATTTGGAGCACTCCATCCTCATTATAATGGACAGATAACGGCAGTGTTGAACTTAATAGGTTTCTCTTATTAGTGCAGCATTGACAAATTGATTTCTTCCTGTTGTACCATAGCTCAGAGAATTGTTAGGATGCTGTACATTGTCCTGCCTTTCCTTGTAAATGGGTACATCCTTGTTTCAGTGATTTCTAAATTTAGGTTTACTAGTTTGGTCATAGAGGATAGTAAACATTTCCAGTAATTAAAGATTTTCTTCTGTTATCGCACCTGGTATCGTACTAAATGCTAGAATTGCCGAATAAGTTCAGGAAACCATTCTCCCAAGGTCCTGCCTATTGCAGAAAGTCATTGGGTATGATGTTATACAGGTTTCCTTTATCTCGATGATCCAGAGCAAGGCAGTGACCATGTATAATCTTGTTATTTGATAGGAATTAGAAAGATAATGGAAATAACAGATGTCATTTTGCAGAAACAGTAATTACTGTATTACTGATAAAATGGTCATGCATTTTCTAGTAGGGAAATATGGAAGAGGAAAAAAAATTGGGCAAGACTTGAGAATTTTACCTGGGTATTTAAAGTTAAGTCAATTGGCAGATATGATTGGGGCCTTGTAAATAGAAAACCCTATGCAATTTCCGGTCTACTTCTGCTTTGATCATTACCTAAACAGTTAGATGGATTCCTCTTACCTCAAAACCTTAGAGAAGACATCAATATCTATTAACTTATTAGCAACCATGCTCGCTATATTCGTTGTCCTGTAAAACTTACGAAGTCATTTCAGACTTAAAACACCATCAAATTCAATATCAAAATCATATCTTAGAAATCCCATGGCTGCAATATTGAAAAATGGTTGCCAGGCCTAAATTTAGTTAAATTTCCGGAGCTTGCATGGTTGTAAAATAGTTTATTTCAAACATGCTACTACTGTGCAAAGCTTCATGGTTTTCTATATGAAAAAAATCACCTAATTTTTTGCACTCCAGTTCCACACTGTAGAACAGGAATACATTTCTAGCAGTTGGATTTATATATCAATCTGCATTGGATGTGTTGAAAATAACAAACAAAAGGAGGTTCACTGAATTGCCATCGTAGACCATTCACTTCCGCTAAATTCATTCCCTTTATATAATTAACCGTAACTTCAGGCAATAGTAACGCTTATAAGTACCACAGCGCCTTGTGTACAGTCGGCGGGAACTTAATTGGTTATCTGCGAGTGATGGCTGATTCACAGTGAAGTCGATTTATTTCGTATGAAAGAAAATCTAGTCATCCCGTCCTCGCTCTATTCAGTGCCAATCGTATGACCACAGTATTCGCAGCCCGGTTTGTTTTAATGGCCCTTGTAGAAGCACCTTGGACCAGTGGAGGTGGTGTATTGAAGGAAACCCCTGAATGCCGATTGCATCACAATGCCATCCGAGTGGGTGGTTTGGAAGCGACGGAGCCGCCTCTTCCAGGGCCCAGGAAGAAACCAGTCACCCTTCCAAGAAAGTCTGGTTCTGTAAATTTCAGGTTAGTCGTCTCCTGAAGAGCTTATTTTCATGTGTACACATACCCTAATGTGTTATTCAAAATGTGTTACCATTTTATTTTTACAATACTTCTCCCTCATATCCACACGCATTCATTTAGCTAAGGCCACAGGGAACTAAAGAAGTACCAAGTGTTATATCAACTCATTTTCGAGGAACGTTACCTGTGCGCACATGAAAACATGTATCACGCCTAAATACGCAGATGATCCCTTTAAGCTTATTCTACGGAATTAAATGAGGGGAAGGGAATGTGTCAGTGGAGTATCTTCGTTTCTTTCTGTATTGGAGGAGAAAGTGAAACCTTACATATACACTTCAAGACTCTCATTTGTTATTTTCTCTTTGTGGATGTGCTTGTTTTAGTGCCACACACACACATTCCTCTCTCACGTCTTCTTCACAGCAAAACACCTTCAAGTTCTGATGGATTTATGATTTGCCTGAAGCACTTTACTGTATTACCATTATTAATGCTCAAGGAACTACGGTAGTTCAACAACTCCTAATAGTTTCTCTCTCTCTCGCTCTCTCTCTCTCTCTCTCTCTCTCTCTCTCTCTCTCTCTCTCTTATATTTATATAAATGTGTGTGTGTGCGAGAGAGAGAGAGAGAGAGAGAGAGAGAGAAGAGAGAGAGGAGAGAGAGAGAGAGTATTTTCTCTATGACGAAAACTTACCAAACTTATGTACTCGTAATTTAAACCTCACACACACCACACACACACACACACACACATATATATATATATATATATATATATATATATATATATATATATATATATATATATATGTGTGTGTGTGTGTGTGTGTGTGTGTGTGTGTGTGTGTGTGTGTGTGTGTGTGTGTGTGTGTGACGGAAACTTACCAAGGACTTATGTACGCTCATCATTTAAACCTCATCAGCTGCTCATCAACACCTCTGCATATATTAAACCATTCATCCATCACCTCCAGACGCTCTTACGTATGCTTTAAGTTGCCAATACACCAGATCATTCGATCAGTTTCCACTCCTTTTTTTTATGAGAATCAACAGCCACATTTCACTTCCATGAAGAGACCTGGTAATAAGTCTTCAGTTACCATTTTGTGTCCTTTCATTCCCAGACTTTCTGACAGTCCGCCCTCATTTCCTTTTCTCGTCTGGTGCACGATTCACCTCTGTCCTCATCAAAACCTCAAGTCATGCAACCCCCTCTTTTCCTGATAGGTCATCCTATACATTATTTAACAGTATTTTCAAACCTCTTACACGACCGTTTCATAAAATATGGCTGATCCAAAATATTCTCTCCCTTGTCTAAAGTTAAGTACATCTTGGTTTAGCCAGACCACTGAGCTAATTAACAGCTCTCCTAGGACTGGCCGGAGGGATTAGATATTTTTATGTGCCTAGGAACCAATTGGTTACCTAGCAACGGGACCCACTGCTTATTGTGAGGTCCGAACCACATTATATCGAGAAATGAATTTTTATCATCAGAAATAAATTCTTCTGATTCCACGTTGGCAGAGCGGGGAGTCGAACTCGCTACTACCAAATCGGTAGGTGAGCATGCGTACCACTTGTCCAACGAGGAACTTCTTTGTCTAAACTATAAGTGAATATTATATTGCCGTAGTTTTTACATTTACTTCTAACTTCTGTTCTTATACAGAAGGAATGAGTCACACTCCTTGCATTTTTCCTGAGACCTTTCTGACAACCCTGGTCACCCTTTTGATCCCTGTATCACCACTATGCAGATTGATGGATTACTCTAAAACACTGATTCATACACTTTGATGAACACTCGATGACTTCTATACCTTTGTTTGTATTTCAACTTTGATAAACCAATAACACTCTAATTTCTTTACACTCTTCGAAAATATGTCTATTCTAAACTCAACTTGACACGTGTGCTCCTTTTCTTTCGCCAGTCAATGCAATTTCGATGTCCGGTGTTAGCAGGGAGTAGCCCTGAGGTTGGAGGAAAGAGCTTGGCGGTGCACTTTCACGCTGGCGATACAGTAAGAGGCAGAGGCCTGGATACTTCTTTTCCAGGTCACTCTCGTATGAACAGTCTAAGACCTGGGCTTCTGGAACGTCACCCTGCTCATGTCATTTAGTACCCGATATTTGAAGTATATTACAGCACCTTCTGGCTGACAACTGTTGTTGTGGCTTATTTGCTTCCTCTAGGCCTATGCACGGTGCTTAGGAGGGCCAAGGGAAACAGGATCGGCATTAGTAGAATTCAACTTTTAGGCGCAGCAGGGAGATCTGAGTACTTGAGTAGTCAGACGTTTTGGCGCATCCCTTATAAGTGGCTACTCTTCATTAATTAACAAGGCCTTTATCACCATCAGGGGGAAACATCCATTACTCCAGTCTTGCCGATTTATATAATACGGATTAGAGCATAGTGAAATAGAGGTGGTGTTACTTTGAGAGGATTATATGGGGACTAAGTCTCGTTTCCACTGTTCTAACTGTCAACTAGGGTATCTGTTCCGTCTAAATGAATGAATATCAACCATATATATATATATATATATATATATATAATATATATATATGTGTGTGTGTGTGTGTGTGTGGTTTGTGTGTGTGCGTGTATTTATATGCTTGATATGTTTTTGTGTGTGTTCATATGTATCTATGTGTGTATGTATAGAAAGTATTCGTTATAAAGGTTTTGTAAACATTTCTTATTGCGTACAAAATTTGTTTTTTTTATTATTATTTTCGGAACATGGGAATTTTCAAATGAAATTACAGTAATAACTGGTTGCAAAATGCTTCCAGAATGGGATTATATATTTTAATTTAAAGAATTATTCTTTTTCCGTATTTTCATGGTCCATATCCACGCGTGGGACAATATGTTCATTAGCTCAGAAAATATTGGAAGAACATTGTTTACATATTCTTCTCGTCTCAATGGTTGTCATGTCCTAAGAAATATGATTTAGGGAGCAAGAAGCAGTCGGTAGCAGCGGAAGTCATTTTTGGGTGTTTAGCTTTTTATTTATATTTGAGACTTCGTAATGATATGGTTTGGCATTATGAATTGCAGTCTTTTCGTAATCTATGTACTTTTACCCAGATTATTTCTTTACTATCGAATTGCTGTATGTTTATATTCACATCAGTCAAGTCGTTTTTCTCCAAAGCTCCTCATTTCACTCTATTTCATTCCCCTCTCACTCTCGAATTATAAGACCCTTTTACTGGTCCTGAGCTTGACTCATCTCTCTTCCTGTTACAGGTCTCGTTTACCCTGTTCGTGATTATATATCTCATTTCAAAATGACGCGACTTGTGGGTTTCCCCTCAATGTTTCTATAATAAATTTTTCTGTTTTGCTTTCTTTTGCCAGCTGTCAGTTTGTAAATTGGTTCATTTCACCTGTGAAATATTTCTGCCCTTTGTACGTTCAACTATTATTGTAGTTTCTTTTTCCCAGATGTTATTCTTCCTTCCCCGAAATTGCTAATCGTTTTCGGCACAAGTGGTTCTTTTTCTCGTTTCATTTATTGACGCATTTTATTCCTTACACTACATTTCCAAAGTTTATTTTATATTTTTCTCAATTTTTGTCCGATTTTATTTCACGACTCTGAGCTGTTGTTCTTTTAAAGTTTTTGTTACCTTATTGCTGTATACTTTTGTCTCTCTCTTATTTTGTCCAGTTGCTTAGGACTCACCTCAGCTATTTTACATATTCCCTTTCAGAGGCAAATGTTTGCCTCCTCCTATGGAATACTTTTGAAATGAGTAAGGTTTCTTGACACACAATTATAATGACTTATATTTGCATTCTTCGTCTTTCGAATCGGTGTCATGTGCAAAATTAGTAGTTTATTCACTGATTTTCAGAAATGGTGGACCAACCAATAGTACGTCCTTATTCTAAGGCTCATTATATGACTGACTTATTTAATTCTTTCAGTAAAAGATGCAATAGTAGCTGTTTAATCACTGTTGGTTCATATGAGTTTGTTTCTGCTTCCTCTGTCCAAGAAGTGAAATAGGCAGTAATAGTTACTGCTGGAATTTAAAAAAAAAAATTTCATTCAAACCACCGACAAAAGCCAGAGTAGCTGACATGTTTATTCTCACTCTTTCAAAACAGTGAAAAATTCATTAGTAACCATTTTTTTAGATCTTTTATTTTATGTTGTCTTTTTATTTTCCTTTGAGGCTAATGAAAGGCACAACAGTAATTGTTTAATCACTGCTGAAATTCATGACTTTTTACATTCTCTTTGAAAACAGTGAAAAAGAGTAGCTGTTTACTCAAAGATGAATTTTTTGGTGTATTTTTGTTTATCCTTCCGCTTTCCTATAAAAAATGGTAGTTAGATTTTACCCCCATTTTTTTATTCTCCCTCTTTCCAAATAGTTAAAAATAATCTATTTTTTAATTCCTCTTTCAAATTAGTGAAAGATACCATACCAGCTGTTTATTCATTTGCGGAATTCTACGATTTCGTTATTCTTCCTTTTTTAAAACGGTAACTGATGCGGCAGTACTTTCTTTGCTTCTTTTTTTTCTTAGTATTTTCATTCTTCCTCTTTCAAACACGTGAAAGATATCAGATGTTTAATCTCTACTGTATTGTATGAATTTTTTCAAAGATGTTACGTCCTCTTTCTAGCCAGTGAAAAATCCGATCGTTGCTTTTTAATCATTCGCAGATTTTGCATTTTTTTTTGTTTTTTATTCTTACTGCGCTGGATTTTATGCCATTTCCTCTGTCTTCCTTCTCAGCATCTTTCCAACCTGTGCGAGACAGTTTTACCTGCTTAATGACTGCTGGATTTTGCAGTTTTTTTTTTTCTTTTTCTACCCTCCCTAACCAGTGAAAGACGGAACAGTAGCTGTTCATTACTAACGAATTATAAGACAGCTTTTTAATTTTCTGTAAAAGAAAACTTATGAGAAACTACTGAGGCTGGACGGCTGCAGGTTTGTAGTATGTTGGTAATCCACCCTTCAGTCTTCAAACCTACCAAATTGTAGCCCTGTAGCCTATGTAGTTTTAATTTTATTTAAAGTTAATATCAGCCGGCTATAGATGCCAACACCACAGGCCATCACCGGGCCTTGGCTGGAAGTTTCATGGGCAGCGACTGAGAGTTCCATGGCTGTGACTGAGAGTTTCATGCAGCATTATACGATGTACTACATAAAACTCTATTGTTTCAAAGCGCATTGTTTGCTTGTTTATTCTTCAAGGCAGTGAAGACGGAATAGTAAAGCTGGGTTTTATGCTTGTGTTATTCTCACTCCTTCAAACCAGCGAATGACACAATTGTTGCTGTTTATTTATTGCTTATTTATTGCTCGGTCCTGTGACTTGTTCTTTATTTTTCCTCTCCCCAAAATCTTTCCAACGGGTGAAAGATGCAGTTGTAGCTGCCTTTTCACTGCTGGCTTTGAGACACTTTAGTTTTCCTCTTTCCAACGAGTGAAAGATGCAATGGTGGCTGATCAGTCCCAGCTAGGTTTTAAGAGTATTTATTCTTCTTCTATTTAATAATTCGTAGACATGATAGAAGCTATTTACTCCCTGCTCTATTTTATCCTTTTTTTATTTTTCCTTTCAAACGAGTGTTTGACGCACATTAATTGCTCCATCAACGCATGACAATTTCATTACATTTCTTATTTTTTATTTTTTTCGACTAGTGAGAGATACTGTAGTGTAATGCCCCTTGTCCTGACTCAGGTCAGTATGAATGGGTTACAACACTTGCAGACACCTAACCTTGCATCTCATATCTGACTCTTTTTTTTTTATTATAAACATCCTTTGCTTCGTAGATTTCGCGTGTATATGTAATGAGAGTCAGTACTCCGCACATCAATCGAATATTCACATTGTAGTATTACTGTTCATTAAGAAAAAACAGTATTATCGTTTTCATTAAAAACATTTAAAATGTTAAGCCTTTCTTCTACCTTCCTGTTATTATGTTTGATGATACTTGGCAGCTTGGATCTGCTGGGGTGTATTTGTGATGCACAGTGACTCAACGTTCTCATTTGTGTTTTAGGTGCATTGTAGAATGTAAGGTTCTAAATGAATGGGGTGTAAGCTTTGAAGTCGTTCTTAAATCTGTATTCAGGGTGTGTGAATCATGGGAAGAACAATGAAATAAATGTCGAATAATGTTCTGTTATATGACTTGTAAGTATTAATGTCGTTAAAATTTAGCTTTGTCGTTGTGTGAAGGAAATAAGTATTTTATTTTGTTCAGTTAATAATGACTTGCAATGTCGTAAAACAACAGTCTCTCTCTTGTATTACGAATATTGTCAATGGAAACGCTGTCGGAAGAAGGAGGATTCCTTTCATGGCGATGCGATCATCTAATTCAAAGATGAGAGCAAAGTCCCAGGTATCAGATGTTATCGCTTTGTACCTGCTTTTGATGTTAGTTACCCGGAATAGATGGTTTTGCTGCAATCAAAGAAATATAATACAATACAGTATAAAATACTTAGGAGAATCCGAGAGGAAAAATGTCAAAAAGAGAGAGAGAGAGAGAGAGAGAGAGAGAGAGAGAGAGAGAGAGAGAGAGAGAGAGAGACTCGGTATAAGATAATTATGCCTTTCGCTCGTGATGCGTCTGGTATTGATGTCTTGATGTCCCATGACCTATAATGAACTACAATACCGATAGGGAACTCTGTGAAACTCTACTATAATCAATAAATCAATAATCTGCATTTATATGACTTACAAATGATATTGGTTAGTTTCCTTTTGGGGAGGATGAGGACTGCAGACTTCAACCGAACCGTCTTCAAAGAGAGAGAGAGAAAAAGCTACTACCTTCAGATTTTGAACAGAAACTTTCAAGTTTCAGTAATGGGAAATACATTACCTAAATACCATTATATATATATATATATATATTATATATATATAATATATATATATATATATATATTATATAGTATATGCTTTAAAAATCACAGTAGATGCACGTGACTTCATTAAATAAGCGAATACCCCAGGAAAATAATAGGCAGAAATCCAAGCGCTTTCGTCTTTACTTAGACATTGTCAAGGAATGTCTCAGTGAAGACGGAAAGCCGCTTGTGATTTCTGCCATCATTTTTCCTGGTGGTATTCGTTTATATATATATATATAGATATATATATATATTATATATATATGATATATATATATATATATATGTGTGTGTGTAGTGTGTGTGTGTGCATATATATATATATATATATATATGTATATATATATATATATATATATACTATATATATTTATTTATTTATTTATTTAGCACATGAATCACAAGGAGACAACTAGAAAACTGTCCTCCGTAGGAAATAACTTAGCATTAGCAGCTTCATAAACATTTTAAGCGCCCTACATATACTGTGCCATTTAACTTAACCTTACCAGGACTTTCGTGGTTCCTGGATGTCAAGTCCTATACTTTACATACTTCTCCAGAAGTTTCTTTCTCCTATCTAGTCTCCTGACTCTTTTAACTGTCTGTCATTTTTCCCTAATGACGAAATCATCCCAAAAGAGTGATTCGGCTTTTCATTATTATTTACTTTCGTACTATTTTCTTTATGCATATCAATGATTTATCATTATCATAGTTCTTCTTATATCCCATACACTTCACAGATGGTTCACTTCAACAGTTCATCAGCCTTCTTTTCCCATTCGCACGGAGTATCCATACTTCACTTCCATAAAGGACAGCTGGCTTAACAACCGTTTCATACACATGTCATTATATTCTTAATGATTTATTGTTTCTTCATCATCTTTTCCTGATCTTGCTACAGTCCTTGCTTCACCTGTACCATCTGCTGTACCATCTTCAGTTACATTTATTCCCAAGTATTTTTACAGATAAATCACTTCCGGTCCCCCTCACCCCCCTTCATCCCGAATAACACTCTTTCATAGCTCCTTCATCTTAGTTTCTCTCTGTACTCATAACCTCACTCTTTGCCAGTTTAGCTTTAACCTCACTTCTCTTGCAAACCTTCGAAATTCTTTCACTAGTTGCTGCAGTCTATTTACTATCCTCAGTCTGTACTGTATCAACTGCGAAGTTTAGCCATTCTGCACTCCGTTCAAGAGCCATTTTCATACCACATAACGTCACATAACTTCACATAACTTCCTATTCTGACTCCCACATCTATCCACCCATAGAGATATAGTGCATCCTTGTCTTGACCTCACAAACAAGGTCCCCTACTGCCCATTCTAACACATATTCTGCTTCCATAACATTCATGTCAGACTCTACCACTCTATTTGTATATTTTATTCTATTGGCTCTTTTCTCTGTCTGTATTCTTCTGTAAAACAAATCCCCATTCCCAATTTTCTTGCTCATATTTTCCTCCTTTGTCTCTTTCACATTTTTCTTGATTACCCGCCATCCTCTTGCCTTCCTTTTTTTCATGCAATTGCATTTCAAGCATTCTCGCTTTTTCTTTGCTTAGCGTCTCAGGTGTTCATTCCGCCACTTACTGCTCTCATTCCCTCTCCCTGCCTCCTAATGCCGACTAACATTGCGTGCTGAATCTTTGACTTCATTATATACGTCTCTCACGTGCCATTAACCCTTCCCTATTTTATTATTATTATTATTATTGGTATTAGTTATCTCCTTATACTCGTCTCATCTTACCAAATGCACATTTCGAAAATGAATGCACAGCCTCTTTTTGCCATTTCCTCTATTTGTTCATCTAGAGTTTTGAAACTGACTCGAAATAACTATCCTTTACAAAAATGATCTCTCTATATAAAATAATAATGACCCAGATTAATGTGAAATTTCGAATTACTGATAATGAAATGGTCATTTATTAGTTAAATGCGTGAAAACAAATATATTTACATAAAGAATTTCATTAATACCAATAAATACCAGAAATGTCACAAGATATTAACGATTCAGGCTTGCATATTCAGGAAATGTAACATACGAGGAAACTGATTGCTGAACGGGGGAAAACTTAGAGATAAAAAGAACATTAAAAAAAAAAAATTCTGTTGCATTATGCTGCATATTTAGGAAAATGTAACATACGAGGAAACTGATTGCTGAACGGGGGAAAACTTGGAGAAAAAAAGAACATTAAAAAAAAAAGATTAAAAAAAAAAATTCTGTTGAATTATGCTGCATACGGTCGCTCTGCACAAGCAAATCTCCAGGCTAGGGCACAAACAGATATCCTGGAACTGTATCCAGCGACCGATTCGGAGAACAAATTGCTGACCGGACAAGGAAAGGGAGCTTGAATAGCATGATGCTTTCATCGGTGTTGACTGTTTCATTTATAATCTCTGCTCAACTCAGAGGCCATGTGTTTCCATTCACCTGTGACTCCAAACACAATTAGTGAAAGTGCTTATACTTGAATCTTCCCCCTTTGGAGGTTATTGCCGTCGGTGCACATCACGTGGTGCACTGTAGGGATTACTTGAAGGTCTTTGCAGCGTCCCTTCGTCCCCTAGCTGCAACCTCTTTCATTTCTTTTACTGTACCGCTGTTCATATTTTCCGTCTTACATCTGACTTTCCACCCTCTCCTAACAATTCTTTCATAGTGCAACTGACTGTTAATTTCCGTTTCAGCGCTGAATGACCTCGTAAGTCCCAGTGCTTAGTCTTAGGCTTAAATTCAATATTCTATTCTAGTCTATACTTTAATCTTTGCGCTTAACAGCTCAAGTTTAGGCTCATAAAACCCCTGGAAGTTTGGTTTTTATCCGAGATATTTTTGACAAAAATAGTGACGTTAGTGGCTAGACACGTCAACTTCCATAATAATACTTCAGGGTCTACTAAGCTACCGTTATTTTGGAGGACAAGTAGCAACGGAAACCCAACAAAAAAGTTGTCTGAACAAAAATCATACGGTGCATAAGAATAGAAAAATCGTCTGTAATAGTGATGGCTAGTTTCATAATGAAATAAACCCATGTAATAAAAATAACTATGGCAAGACCTCTTAAACTAGAAGGTTCAGTTATTTCCTTATGGATGTAAGGAAGTCATTTACTAAGGAGATAACCATTGCAAGAGGACGGGAAAACATAAAATTGAGATAACGAGCATTTTCTTGTAGAGTGCCTGGCTGTTACCATATACCAAGAGAATGGTAGAAGTTTGCAAAGTGATTCTTCCTAGAGGTTATGACATAATTTTGAATGAGAACTGCAATAGCTTCAAGAGAAAAAAGACCATTACACCGAACTGAAAAGTTGTTTTCAAGACTCTAAAATTATTTTTGAGAGGCGAACAAGGTTTCTTGATCATTTTGTTTAGAAGAGGCGATCCCCATGAAGTGGACCCATTGCATTATGTGGAGAACCAATTTTCAAAAGGAAATGAGCCCATGTCAATGAGAGAGAGAGAGAGAGAGAGAGAGAGAGAGAGAGAGAGAGAGAGAGAGCGGGGGAAGAGTGGGAGCGAGGGTTTCCTATGATACTTGTCCAATTCGTTGATAATAATAATTCTGAGGTCGATAATGCTTAACACTTGGAATTAGCTGATATGTAAACAGTTGATGTTTTGTCTGGTATCTGCCAAATATTTGGAGATATATGTATATAGGTTATATACTATATATAGAATATATATATATCTGTGTATGTATGTATGTATGTATGTATGTATGTGTATGTATGTATGTATGTATGTGTGTTATGTGCGCGTGTGGCAGGGTTTAGAAAGTTTAGAAGTATTGAAAATACTCGGTTTCAGAGTAGAATTTCCTAAGTTCGTTTGCAAAGAAAAAAATAGTGAGATCAAGAATTTGCTGAATTGTCATATTTCTCAGTGAGACGAAGAAAGTCATGTTTAATGTTTAATGGTGAGAAGCGGAGAGGTACTGGGTGTGATCATTATTTAGTGTAGGTAATAGTAACAATAAGTAGAAGTTAAGGTCGAAAAGGAATGGGTGACAATGGAGTTGCAAATGTGGTAAAACAAGATAGTGATAGAATCATGTAAGGAGAAAATGGGCAAAGGTTAAAGACAGAGAGGAACGAACTGTAAGGGAGTAGATAACTTTTTAATAATAGGGTGTAGGAGTGCAAAGAGTGGTTGTTGGTGTGAGCCGAGTGAAAACAGTAACTGGAGCTAAGCAATTCGGAAGTTTGGAAGCTAAAAAAGATAAAACAATAGAATTATTAATGGTGTGACTGCTTGACGGAAGGAAAGATCGTGCATATGTTTACAGATGGGTGGATAGGTTAGTAAAAATGATGCAGAGAATGAGGCAAGTTTTGACAATAGAGGGATAAAATCGGGTATGAACATGTGAGGAAACAGAAAGTTGTTTTATAGTCAATTAATGTAAACAAAACTTTTCACAAGCAAGTTCATTTAATAATAAAAAATACAAATAGTGATTTGTTGTCTGAGGTACGTGTAGCCCTTGGTCAAGGGAGTTGAATGCAGAGGTAGAGCTGAATGACACAAGAGTAGAAGTGCATTGTAAGGCTGAGAATGCTATAAGTGATTGTTGGAGTAAGGCAATTCAGAGGATGAAGGATGGAGAGAGAAATTAGGGATTATGAAATTAAAAGGAAGATGGTGTGTTATGATAACTGAGTGGCTGACCAGGGTGTTTATAGTATGTGCAGATGAAGGTTAGATCCTGAAGGCTTCCAAGAGAAGAATATTCCCTTCTTTGTATATGCGGTGATGATAAAAAAAAAAAGCTGAGACGATGGTGCCCGCATAACATTACATAGCATACAAGGAAAGATGAGAAAGTAAGACCGAAGACAGTAAGGGTCATTCGGAAAGAGCGGTGTGGACAAGTATTTGTTATAAAACCGTTAAATCAGATGCTTGAAAGTATCAATAGAGAGGCAATGTGTTGTGAATCTGAGATATCTAGCATAGAAGATAAATTAATGAAACTGATTAGGATTTATTCATATAGGGAGTTCAGTTTGTGTTAGCATTTGTGTACAGCACAAAGGTTGTGCTATTCCTCAATATTTTTATGAGCAGAGTGATTGAAAATGCCACAGAGAGGACTTTAGATAAAGTTAGAAAGTTATGTGGTAAGGAAATGAATCGTGGATAGAATAAGTAATTGTTGATATTTGCAGATGAAGCAAGTAATATACGTGGCAAAAAGCAAACTAGAATAAAAAAAGTGGAAGAGTTTGAAAGTGCTTGCAAGAGGAGAAAGCAGAGTTAATGTAAGTATGAGTAAGGATATGAGGATACATAGAAGGCATGAAGAATAAGAGATGAATGTAACGATGGTTTTCAAAGGTTGGATGCTGTTGGTTTATATTAGGATTTGGAAGTAAATATAGAGGGACGGTGACGGGATGAGGCAAGATACAAATCCCTGGATAGGATGCTCTAGAACAACCAACCCGTAACGCTGTTTAGGTAAAACTAGAAAGTTATAATAGCCAATTCTCCTTTATGAAAGTTGTGGTTTTAATGTCCGATATAGATAAAAAAAAAAGGGGGGGGGCCGCTGAAGCTCTTGCAAAGATTTGTTCAAATAATATACGTGGCACAGGAGCGGATGAAGAATTCGGAGGTAAATAGGAGTACTGAAAATGTTAATGTATTCTAGATTAGATCTGTATTCCCAAATGGTTTATTTATGTGAAAAGAAAGGTGGCCAGCAAGTTTAGAATCCATAAGATTGAGGAAGAAGAATTGAGGAATGCCTAGAAAGGTCAGGATAGAATGCATGGAACATTTATTTGTGAAAGATAGGGTTACATTTCATTGTGTGCGGGAGTTATTGATTACTTTTATATCTGGATCTGACGGGAGAACAGTATGTAGTGTCATATAATATATATATATATATATATATATATATATATATATATATATATATATATATATATATATAATAAGACACCAAATACTGTTCTCCCGTCAGATCCAGATATAAAAGTAATCAATAACTCCCGCACACAAATGAAATGTAACCCTATCTTTCACAAATAAATCTTCCATGCATTCTATCCTGACCTTTCTAGGCATTCCTCAATTCTTCTTCCTCAATCTTATGGATTCTAAACTTGTTGGCCACCTTTCTTTTCGCATAAATAAACCATTTGGGAATACAGATCTAATCTAGAATACATTAACCTTTTTAGTACTCCTGTTTACCTCCGAATTCTTCATCCTTTCCTGTGCCACGTATATTATTTGAACAAATCTTTACAAGAGCTTCGGCCCCGCCCCCCCCCCCCCCCTTTTTTTTTTTTTTTTATTTTTTTTTTTTTTTATATCCGACTTTAAAACCACAATTTTCATGAAGGCAAATTGGCTATGTTAACTTTCTAGTTTTATCTAGAGCATCTTATATATATATATATATATATATATATATATATATATATATATATATATATATATATATGTATAAGACACCAAACACTGTAATTACAATTACACACATACAAACACACACAGGCACACACACACATATATATATGTATATATATATATATATATATATATATATATATATCTATATATATATATATATATATATATATATATATATATATATATATATATAAGTGCGTGCGTGCGAGTGAATATATATGTAAAATCCACAATAGCCACCTAACTTCTCACTTTCTTCACGATTTCTGTGTAGCTTGTTTGTCGTTTACAAAACCTAAGATCCAGGTAAGAGACAAATAAAAAAATGTGGACCTTATTTTTTCTAGACACACACACACACACACACACACACACACACACACACACACACACACACATATATATATATATATATATATAACATATATATATATATATGCGTGTGTGTTTGTATGTGTGTAATTGTAATTACTGCAATACTCTTATACTTCACAATGAAGATTGAGATCCAAATATCTCAAATATTGAAGAAATCGACAGTTAGTGATATGGATATTATATTTTCAGGCTAATATTTGTGAAAATATAAACTGTCACGGTGAATGTGACAAAATTTCATAAAAACTACCGAGCTACAAACCTACCAATCAGGTGACATGGTTGTGAGTTGATATTGAATTTTAGGACAAAAGAAGTTCAACTTCCGGAATATTACCGAAGGGGAAGTATATAAGTAATAAATGATTTGGTACCTAAACGATTCGAACAGTCGGCAGTCCGAACCAACGACTCCAGTCGACGACGTAGCACGAAGTGGATATTTAACGATATTTGTAGTTTAATGTTTGTAGATGAAATGTCACGGTGATGTGATAAAAAAAAAATTCATACACACACACACACACACACACACACACACACACACACACATATATATATATATATATATATATATATATATATATATATATAATCACTATATTTACTTGCCGATTCACGTATTATTGCTATCTGAAATTCTTGTTGAGGTACTGCAGCTTTCAAAGGTAAATGTTTATACTATTTCATATCTCCATATTATTCAGTTTCTCCAACATAATCTAATTTTGCAACTGGAAACTCGTAGTAAAAGGAACGCTTTTTCTATTACTCGACTAATATTTACAATGTTGTTTTATTTTATCTTTTATCCTTGAAATTTTTCTTACTATATGAAATATATGAGTTGTGCGTTGCAAGTGAGTGATTAAAGTTGATATATTCACTTTCCTTTCATTAATCTTGGCTGTTACTATGACTGCCGGTTGAATGTATATTTGTAAAACTTATAATATGAAATCCTTTTCTAGGACTTTCTACAATGGGAGATATTGTTCGTTTTCTAATGGTAATTTTGTATGTAAATTAGAAATTGTCTAAGGTTCATTAGCACATGAATAACGTAAACATTCCCAACAATTACTGGCATTGATGGGCGGTTTCCAGAGCTCATTATGGATCGCTAATATAGTTTTGGTTTATATAAAGACTGCAGTAACCGACGGCAACATCAAGGAGCACCCGAGTCAAGAAAGCCCCCTCCCAATCATTAGTGCGTGGAACTTGATTTTGATCGCTAGATTTATTCCTGTATTAACTACTTCAAAAGCAACGTGCTATCTGAAAAAAAAGCAAAAAAAACTCGATATCATTGTCCATACGTATTGGCTAGAGGACGGCAGTGACCTTTGAAATTTAGATATATTAATTTCAGGAATGATGAGTTTGTTCTTTTTTATGGACTCTGAAATGCCAAACCAACCACCAGTATTTATAGGCTTTGAATAAGTTGCTTCCAAAATGTAGCGACATTAGCGGGAATCGTCAATTCGGAATCATTTATTGGAAAGGTATTATTTTGATTTTGCGTATTTGACTGGTGATCGTTTCGTCATTTACTTTTTCATTCTAAAATATCTATTCTTGTCTAAATTAAAATTTCCTGTATCTTAAGTAAGAGTGCAGATGCAGTACATACAGCGATGTGTGTACGCCAATATCAAACATACGTGTACATAAAATTGCTGCCTTGAAGTTCAGATTCTTCGACCATCTCTTCTTTTTTGTCTGTTTATTTCTTACTTGCATGATGAAAATCGACATTCTGTATGCTCTAAAAAACATCCAAGTGCTATAGCGAACTGAAAAATGATACAGTTTTCATCATGCCTTCATACTCCAGACTATCTTTTAATTGCTTCATGATACGATGTCTCATTTTTCAGTCTTTTCCGGTTACTTTTGCTGAATTGCTCTGGGTGATGAATTGCAGAAATAAATGGTAATAATCATCGTTGTCTGCTCACTCTCAAAGACACCGAGAACATTTTTATCTTCCGTTATTTGTATTTGTTGCTATTTTCGTGATTTTTCTTTCATTTGCTTCTTGCGTGCAGATTGGATCTAGGGATTTGGGATAATAAGTGTGTATGGTACAAGAACGGGAAACTGGCAGTGAGAGAGGAGGTTTCTGAGAGAATCTCATTCTGTTCCAGGGGGTGTCTGGAAACGAAAAAGACTGGTTGTTCCGGGTGATTAAAATGCAAACGTTGGTGGCAGAGAAAGACATGGTACAGGTGGCAGGTTTGGAGTGAGGGTAAAAACGCCGGTGGAGAGAGTCACCTGGAAATGTAATCAGGGAGGGACTTGGCTTCGGAGAATACTTTGAAAAATAAAATATTCGTAACTGCATATGGAACAGAGAGAATGGAAAGGAAACAAAATTGAAAATAGCAGTTTTGGTTGGAGTTTGAAAATGGTGGCGAATATTGGTTTTGGTTAAATACAAAAAGGTTAGATGAGTTTGTGGGGCCTATAGGAAAAAGTCACTGACTAAACAAAGGCCAGTGGGAAAAAGAATAAAAGAGCTTAGAAGGTTGATGAATAAATAAAGGAACAGTGAAGGGGAAAAGGGAATGTCTTAGAAAGAAAAGCCATGATTGTATGGGGGTATACTGTAGAGTCAACAATGTAGGAAGATATTTTGTACGAAAAATAAATTGGGGCGACTATTTCAGGCAGGGTAGACGACACCGTGCGGGAGGGACGTCAATGCAAAGAAATTCAATGAATAGTTAGATGGCAATATAAAAAAAAATAAACAAAACAATTGGACTGATGCTGCCTGAAGCAAACACAATCCTGTAATGATTATTAATTTAATAATTTGATGTCTCGTGGAATGCGGAGAATACAAGAGGGCCAACTTAAAGGAACCAAGTGAGAAAATATGTGATTTAATATTGAGAAACCTTCAGAAAGAATTGTTCATCGTGTAATGAGGGCTGTCAGAATGTATTACATTGTAAAAGTGCAAAAGGATATTTTGGGATTACAAAGGATGGTTGTGGCTGTGTCAGCGACATCGTTTTTAGTTTCTTGTAAAAGAAAAATATTCAGATGGCTATTTGTCTGTCTGTCTGTCTGTCTGTCTGCACTTTTCCTCTCCGCTCTCAGATCTTAAAAACCATTTAGACTTAAGGGCTGCAAATTGGTATGATCATCCAACCCCCCCACCCCACCACCCCCCCATTTTCAAGCGTACCAAATTGCAGCCCTCTAGCCTCGGCAATTTATATTTTATTTAAGGTTAAAGTTAGCAGTAATCGTGCGGTGCCAACATCGCAGGCTACCACCCAGCCGTGGCTGAAAGTTTCATGAGCCGCGGCTGAAAGTGTCATACAGCATTATAAGCTGTACAGAAAACTCGATTGCGCCGACGAAACTTCGCCGCATTTTTACTTGTTATAGGTTGCTATAGTGATAAGAGGAATCACTTGAAGATCCCGAGATGCAGTTCGAAAGTTCGAGAAGAAGACGGGCTAATGTTTGCAGTAGATATGGCAATGACTAGTGGTAGAGAAGCAAAGCTGAAATATGAAAACATACAGAGATGATTAGCTAGAAAAGTTATATGAATGTCAATGAGATAAGGAAAGATGGTGCAATTAACGTTGGTCGTTTAGAGGAAAATTAAACGAATGAAATTATTAGGTGTTGTATCTGTTATCATAATTGCCTGGGTCCTTTGACGCCATAGGAGTGCATATTCATGAAATTATTTGAGAGCTTATGTAAAGGAATACTTCCTGGATGAGATAAAAGGGTATTAGAGATTAATACTAGTAAGGAAGATGGCAGATTCAATCTAAAAGTGTTGGGAAATATAGGAGGATTTATCAAAGCCAAAACTAGTAAGTACGAAAGGAATGTGAATGCAGTTCTCCAGTGAGCAATAAAATATGTAGAAACTCACGAGAACATTTTTCTGCGTAGACACAATTAAGCAATAAGGGTTATAAAAGTGAAAAATCTAAGATATAAGAAAGGACGAATCAGATTTTTCCCGATGTGGGACAGTAAGTTGATGAAAAGGAATTGAAGTTTATAAATGTTAGAGAGGAGAAGATGGACACCGATAATGTCCTCGCTTCATGCAATTGAACAGTAGCTGATATTGAGGACGTTATGGAAGTGGCTTATTGATAAATGAGTGTGTATAGAGGACACCGAGTGGTTCATTTGAGGCTTAAGAAAGGAAATTTAGAAGTTCTTAAGTTTTGGGAGGACCTTGCAAGGCTGTGGCATAATCGGGGTTGTTTTCGGAATCCTGTATTTCTTGGAATTCCACCTCAAACATTGTTTCCAGATATTTTTTTTTTTATATAGACGACAACCATGTTCCATGAGAGACACTTTTTACGACCAGTTTTATGTAGCCTACCTTTAGAGAACTAGACAAAGTAGGAGACAGGAGGCAGAACCTTTGAAAGAGGTGAAATAGAACTGATCGATCTCAGGGTCCGGGTTCGATTCCCCGCTCTGCCAACGCGAAATCAGAGGAATCTATTTCTGGTGATAGAACGTTTCTCGATGTGGTTCGGATCCCATTATAAGCTGTAGGTCCCGTTGCTAAGTAACCAAATGGTTCTTAGCCACGTAAACATATCTGATCATTCGGACCAGCCCTAGCAGAGCTGTTAACCAGCTCAGTGGTGTGGTAAAACTAAGACATACTTAACTTCTTTATGTCACAAATTAAAGTGACATTTTAATGGGAAAAATCGGTTAACACTAACTGCTATGTCTTAGTGTGAGCTGCCGTAATTAGGTATTTTTAACGATTATATCTTCATTCATTTTTTAGTAATAACGTAAAAAAGGTATGCTTTATCTAGAAGATTTTGTTCTCTTACAAAGAGTTAATATGGAAAATCGAAACCTCAAATTATTTCCCAGCTAGGTATAATTTGCACCAAGAGCATTCAAAATAAATGACTTTACTGAAGGCGAAAGAACCTGGTAATGGGTAGAAATTAGGCACCTCAACGATGACATTACTGAGCAAATAAGAAATGAACAGTTTACAGTTTTTCAATTGTTCAGATATAAAACTAGACAATGTGCAGTTCTAATATTGTATGGGGGTATAAAGTAATCTGAGTTGAAGGGAAAAAATTAATATGAAACTCATTAAGCTATGACGGTTTATTATCGTTTTCTGGAACATTATGAAAAGGATCCCTTTCTCTCGAGATCACATGATGTATAAGAGCTATCAAATCATCGGCGAAGGTTATTCGAAACCTGAGGGCTGATATGATACGGGTCACATCCCTCTGTGAAATGTGAAACCGTCTTAAAAGAGAAGGAAATGCAGTTAGAAAACAAAATGGAGGCGACCACGACTTTCGTGAGAAAAATGTGAAAAGTCCCTAAAGTTTCCGGAATTTAGTGTAGTGATGCTTCGGGAGCTGCGAATTTTGGAAGCGGTTCGCATAATTTCCATTGAGGCGTTTGTTGAATAATTCGTTATGCAGCCACCACTAAAAATGTTTACACGGAAATGAAATTCGGCAGTTTATTTTCCTGCCTCTGAATTTTCCCTCACGTTTGGAACAAAACCTGTGGCTGGCCAAGGTTGGAGGAGACGAAGTTTGGAAGTGAGACCTCCTAATATAATTTTTTTTAGAAATATTTCTCATTGGAAGTTAGACCTAATATTGTTTTTGTTTAGAAATATTTTCTCAATTTTTTTTTTCGGCGACCATTTGTGGTTATGTTGTAAAATAAACCGATGTTTAGACACGATGAAGCAGCCACTCATGGGCATGTGATTCCGTTTATCAGGCTCACAGAACAGTTTCACTGGCTGTTAGAAATAAATAGCAGATCATCTAAGAGTGAGTGGCTCCGTTAACTTTGCTTAAAAGCATTTTTTGAAAGTTTCAATAACCAAATGTTATTAAGATTCATTATATAACAAAAACCATACATGAGTGACGTATATGGATTCTCTGATCACTGAAAGATAATTTAGAAGAAACATTATAGTAGTAACGAAGAAAAGGAAGCAGCCAAGGGACAATATGTGACATAACACCCAACACGTGTTATTGGTTGTCATCAAGAAAGTCCATTTTTGTCCAGTCTGTATATGCTTTCCGAAAAATTTTGATTTCGTTCGTTATTTGATTCTCAAAAAGAGTAATACTGGTACCAAACACATTAAATTAGTTGGGACATAAGGGGTACCAATACCCCCAACTATAGTAGATTCACCTCTGCCGTGCATCTGATGCCTAGGCCAGTCCCTGTGCCACGTATATTATTTGAACAAATATAGGTAGGAAGTATGTTCCACCTCTCCTGAGTGCTATGTCTTTCAAAAGTATCCCCCAGGAAAGGTGAAACATACACCCTGCTTATGTGAATTCTCTGGAGAGACAGAGTTTCTAGCCCTGTGATTGGCTTATCAACAGCCAATCAGGAGCGTCGTAAGGGAGTGGCCTAGGCATCAGATGCACTGTTGATATGAATCTACTATAGTAGTTGCTATAGAAATAATTTAAGTATAAAGAACGAAGGGGAGATTAAGCTCAAAAATCGAAAATGAGATATGTATATATTCTGAAACCAGTATAGTCCGAAATAACGAAGCCCGCAGAGATTTTATCTGAAATGGAAGGAAATACGTATGTGATCACACCATACTTGAAGACACGTTATAAATGAAAAATTCTCTCACGAAAAAGCAAATGAAAGGACATACGTATGTCAGCAAAAAGAGGGCAGACACATGTATTGGTCTCCCCGCAGCCTTAATGGAAGAACCGAATACTATAGACTAGTTTTAGAATCACAGGCATTTGTATTAGGAAATGCTTTAAGATTAAGATAAATCAGATTTGCTAAGGTCTTTGGCAAGGATGCGGTATATGCAATAAAGTATACACCAACAAAAAGTAAGGTGCAGTTGTACAGACCTGTACAAAATAGCTTTTCAAGCCTTGTCATTTCCCAAATAACAACGTCCTTCACAGCGCAAACGTGACAACTTTTCTTATTTTTGCCCGTGGGAATGGTAATAAACAACACGCGTGCTTAATTGGACAATGACTGGTACCATTAAAATCCTTCATTAGCCGCGCAGGTAAAGGTTTGCTATTAAGGCAAATAAATAACTACATAATAAGTCTCCTCTCCTGTTGTTTAGATATTGGGGAAATTTATACTAGTAAACTATCTTCCCCTCTTGCTGCTGGTAGATATTATCATTATCATATTATTCTTTCGAAATAACATGACATTTCGTAACTTCTCTGTTGCAATGCTGTTGGCAAATATTCCTTTCAATTTAAACATAACTAGTAACTCGCATCTCTTTGGTCTTTTGATATATGTACAGTATTTCATCTGCGATATCTAACTACAACAGGATTTTGTTTTCCCTCGTGTAACTGGAAAACGAAATCATCCCAAAGAAAAAAAATAAAGAATTGTCTATAATGACCGAAGTCAACATGTCCGTCAAAGTTTCTCTTAACTCCTGATCTTATAACGAGACACTCTTAGAACAAAGAGGAAATCACTTTGAAACATCAACACTAAAATATGGGACAATTTCCCTGGTCATTCAGACCCAAAGCTCACATTAAAGGAAACTGGAATAATATGAAATATCAGAGCATAAATGATATTATAAAAAATGCAGGTTAAAAACAAATAATAAAATGTCCACTTGGGCATCAGAAAAGATGTCAGCTTACCTCAACAGCGGTAGCCAAAGGCCTACCACAAACACGTCTTACACATATAAGAGTTCGTGTCCTAATAAGTCACCTGTACACAAAATCATAACCTTTGACTCATTCGCCTTTCCTTCATTGGGAACGAACATAAGAACTAATTTCTACGTCCCCACACCCACCAGTGGACTTCCGCCGGAAGGGCTCCCGTACCAATACGGGTCCTGTTCAAGGGTGCTGAGATTTACTAGATTTAAAAAAAAAAAAAAAAAAAAAAAAAAAAAAAAAAAAAAAAAAAAAAATCTTAGTTTCCAAGTTAACGGACAGTCAGCACAGTAATACCTGGATAAAATAGACAGTCACTGCAGTAATACCTGGAAAAAATGGGCAGTCACCACAGTAATATCTGGATACAAGGGGACAGTCAGTACAGTAATTCTTGGATAAAAGGGGACAGCCAGTACATTATACCTGGATAAATGAGATAGTCACTACACCTGGATAAAAGGGATAGTCAACTTATTAATACCTGGATAAATGGGCAGCCACCACAGTAATAAGTGGATAAATGGGATATTCACCATAGTAATATTTGAATAAAATGACAACCACCATAGAAATACATGGATAAAAGGGAGTCAGAACAGTAATACCTGGATAAAAGGGACACACACAACAGCAGTGTCTGGATAAATGGGACAGTCATCGCAGTTATATTTGGGGAAGACAGTCACCATAATAATGCCTGGATAAAAGGGACAGGCATCACAGTAATACCTGGATAAATGGGACAATTAGTACAGTTATATCTGGTTAAAAGTGACTGTCACCACAGTAATAAATTGTTTATTGGGACAGTCACTAGAGTAGTAAATAGGTAGATGGGACGGTTAGAGTAGTAATATTTGGATGAAAGGGACAATTAACATAGTAATACTTGGATAAATGAAACAGTTACCACACTAATACGTGGATAAATGGGACAGTTAGAACAGTAATATATGAATAATAGGGACAGTCAGTACAGTAATTTCTGGATAAAAAGGACAGTTAGCTCAACGTGGTGCAGGAAAATAACTGAGTCCTTCAGAGTTTTCCCTGGCAGTGCCGGGTTGGTCAGCTAGTATGTATATATACATACATTATACACACACACACATATATATATACATATATATATATATGTATATATATAATGTGTGTGTGTATGTGTTGTGTGTATATATATGACTTATGAAATTTCATTTATTCATTAGTAATGATTTATTTTCTCTTTCATTGATCCGTACACTAGCGAGTCATTTCGCAATTTTTGTTCAGCCAAGAAAGCTCAGAAAATTTCTAGATGTAATTAAGTTCTTTTCATTTGCATCGGATTTGGTATGCATTAATTTGAGGAGCGTAGGACCCTTTTGGCGTCCTCTGGGAAATTTCGAGGTAAGACATCGTGTTGAAGTTTGCAGTGGATGCCGTAAGGAATCACTTGAAAAGACTCCAATAAGGAAATTGAACTGGAAAGGTTAAGCGGCGAATATGTCTGCCAGCTGACACATGCACCAACAAACACGCAGAAAGTATAAACAAAAAACATAATTCCATCCTTCAGTATTATGGACAGTGACTGCACTCATAACACAGTTCATATAAAGAATCCACTTAAACGAACCCTCATACATTCAAGTGAGAATTGTTATCAAGTTTCAATATGCTTTAGAGATCTGGAAGTTGTTGAACACTGCCTCCATGAACCATAATACTGGGCATCTGTATGCCCGGTTAGATAAGGTCGCCGAATTTCAAAATTATTTATTCATTTTGGAACAGAAATATGGACGATACAGTCGAAAACAACAAGAGTAAACTTTTAATAGATATGTATAGGAAGTCAATGATGCTCTTGTACCAATCATAAAAGTCATTGGTCCTAATTCTAGTTAAGGTATTTGCACGTTATCCTGTGTATATCCCTTTTAGGTGCAAATATTCCCAAGCACAATAAGTTGACTTGCTAGCTGTACTTTTCAGCTGCCGAATTTCAAAATTATTTGTTCATTTTGGAACACTGATAACGTAAATCGAAATTATATTACTTAATTTTAAAAGAGTGGTTGAATCTCGTTGCATTAGATAGTTTTATGTCGAAGTTTGGATCTTTTTTCATAAATTCCGATTTACCAGTGTGGCATGAATACTGCGATTTAGTTTTATGGAAATCGGACATCATAATGATAATGATAATGATACTGATGCAGTTGTAGACTGAGTACGGTAATTTTTATGACACTTATAATACAATTCTAAAGTAAATTATTTTTGCCGTCACTCTTTCATCTCCGCAGCCATAAATACACCGTGGAACCTGGAGGGACCTCACGTATCTTTTGAGGAGAACTATTTTTGCTCCCGACCAATCTCTCTCTCTCTCTCTCTCTCTCCTCTCTCTCTCTCCTCTCTCTCTCTCTCCATGTGCAGACTTTTCCAGAGTCTGCTTCACTCTGAATAAATGAGCCTAGATGGGATCGTTATCGCTGCTTCCTCACGAGTCCTTGCCTACAGCGCAAGCTCTTTAAACATACACGTAACCACGTAGAATATTTACTGGATTTCATATATCCACTGAACTTCAATAAACTTGTTGCTTTTTCGTATCACTGAACAATAGTGGGTGCCCTTCTCCCATGTAATTATTACTGTTAACTAGTATATATTACCAGTGGTCATTTACCGTAGAGTCTCCCTTACCATGATTGCAGATTCATCAGGTCAGGTTTATAAGCACTTGTACAGTTTCGTTTGCCCTCACGCCTATGTCAGCAATGATGCTGAGATCATCTGCATTAATTGTTCCAGTTTATGAACCAGCAACATGAGCAAGTGGAGACGATTAGACTGACGAAGTTTTAAGGAACGCATCGCATTTGTGTGATGCTTCGATAAATGAAATTCTAACTCTTTTTAGTACTTATGAAAGTCAAGACAGACTTCACATTTTGCTTTGTAAGACGTGTTTCCTTTTTAGGCAAATGTTATTTTCCTTATTTTCACCATATACGAACGAACGTTCCAGTCTCCCCGTACGTTTACGCGTTTCTTACCACCTACTTACGCCCAACGCCCAAAAGAGCTGGAAGGACAAAAAGAAAACAGATAGCCCCATAAAATCACAATAATGGAATAGCTTCAGAATTTTTGAAATATTTAATAGTCTAATTTTCAGTTTTAGTTCTGTCACTCCCAGTGTTTAGTCATTTCGAAGGCAATTTCGTCTTTGGCAACGGAATACAACTATGACGGAGAACAGGGAATTGACAGTTTCCCCCATGTCATTGAAATACGTCTCTTCCACGCCCGTACTACATTCTCCGACCACCTAATGAAAAAACCGCCTAATTATCATTTCTGTTCGTCGATCCAGGAGAAAATTCAACAAATTTGAAGGCATTCTTTTAATATATCAGAAACCCATTCCAACTGGGTCAGGAGAATCCAATCTGTTCATCTGGGTATAGCCATAATATATCCGTATTATATTCGACCAAGAAATGGCCATTATACTAAATAGCTACTGAGTTTCGATTTGTTTTTTCCATATTTTTATTCTTCTTTCGAAATTTTACTTTGAATAACTTCCCAACAACATGAGCTGAATACAAAAGAAGTGTTCTCTACTTCAGCACAAACCACAAATTCTCTCTCTCTCTCTCTCTGTTATTTATGTCGGAGGATTTCCATTGCTTGAGTGGTTGATTGATTGCGAATTCGTTTAAGCTAACATATGGCACTTTGCTGAACTAAGGAATCCTTGGTTGTATCTATAAGAAAATTGGTGATGGATTGATCACCTTTGTAGAGCTCTCTGATTGTTTGTGTTTTTATTTTCTCCGAACGAGGACCTGCATCGGTCTGGCAATTTTAGAGACAGATCGTCCCATAGAACCATAGAAATAGAACCACATAGAAAAATGAATAATGAACAAAATTAAGTGGCAATTATATCACGGCAGTTCGCAAGAACAAAAGAGATGGAATCCATTACTATGTTTTTATTAGTATGCCTCGGTTAATGTCTTGTTAAGTTTATGGTATTTTGACCTGTCCAATTATTTATTTATTTGGAAGTCTTTTAGCATTTCTGCTAAAAGACTTCCAAACCTAGATGAATTTTTCTTAGAGCACATATTGTTTAAAAATAAGATGTGAAGTTGTTATATTTGCTTCACCAGTTTTTATTAATGTTTTTTTGGGGCTTGTATTTTCATTCTTCTGCTGTCTTTGACCTTGATAACCTCGAAAATTATAAAACTGCTTTCCGAAATTGCGCGCGCACACTACTGTTGCCCAGATCGGTACCTGTGGCAAACCATCAGGAGATAATCGAGAATAACTTTTGCTCTCGATTCCAGCACAAGCTGTGAATGGGTCCCATTTTTGTGTTGTCAGAATTCACCAATTTGATTTGTAGTCCACCTGGATCAGAGATTTCCATTCGGCAAATTTTGCGGTTATTTTCAGTGTGGGCCTGAAAAATGGTAATTCTGACAAAAACTGATAAAACCTGAACTTGACAAAACAAAACTAGTGGCACGGGAGTCGTTTAAAATCACTTTAGAGTTTTCTCTAGGCATTATGATCATTATAATTAACATCATACATTCCATGGAACCTGAGTCTTGCAATATCTCCTGGATTAAAAAATAACTTGAAGTCTCATAGCTTACTTAGCTTACTGACGCATAAAACATAAAATAAAAGTAGTACGCGATATAAGATATTAAAAACTAAAAAGTTATCGATTACCTGACCAAACTAAATGTAGATTTCCAGAGGACAGGGTAGGTTCTAGCTAGCGTCCTGAAGCTTCTGCAAGTCTTTGAAATCATCTAAACCCGTGAGGTACTTACAGGATCCATATACTCTCTAATGATAGAATTCAGAGGCTTCACCAGCAACGTTCCTTTTCGAAACAAAATGCAGAAGTGTTCTCTTGCTCTTGAACGCAGATTCATGAAGCTACTTCACAGGCAGAAAGCGCCACAGTCGCCATAGGTGAGTTTGTAGTTCATGCAAGAACAGCTATCCGACAGTTTGTAATTATGATTTATTAATCGTTGGATTTTCTATTAATACTTTTAATTTCTTTACCCCCATGTTCTTAGTTTGTCGATAGTCGTAGTCTGCTCTTGTTAGTGCCTCATTTTTGGCGGCATTTTCATTTTGCAATGTGGCATTGCTCTCCTGTGTAATTAGTATAATTTCATGCATTCCAGCTTTGGTCACTAACATGGAAAAGCAACCTTACGTAACTCAATTCCCATTAAAAATGCTGGAATGTTATTGTGAGTGTGAATAAAAAAACTTCAGGATTTCTGAATATCATTTCCATGACTGTATAATATCAAATGGTAAATGACTAGCTTCTGTTTTGAATCAGTAAGTGATTCGTTAACTGTTCTGAAGAGTTATGGAGATCGCCTCTCTCTCTCTCTCTCTCTCTCTCTCTCTCTCTCTCTCTCTCTCTCTCTCTCAGTACTTACATTTGTTGAAGTAATGTAGATCGCCTCTCTCTCTCTCTCTCTCTCATCTCTCTCTCTCTCTCTCTCTCTCTCTCTCTCTCTCTCTTAGTAATTACATTTTTTTCCTTGGACTGCCAATCTATTCATAGTTCACAACTGCTCTCAGTGTTGTTGAGTCATTCGAAACATTTCTATTATCCGTTCAGTTTCGCAGTGAAAGAAACCCTTTTTCACTTTTGCACATCTTTCATATCCTTATTAAGCTCTCTTTTATGAGTTCTTTTTGTAGCGTATTCACTATTCTTATTGTACTTGTTACCAGAAAGCATATGCACTCAGAAGCCTTTCTCGTAAATTCTCGTTCATTTTAATAGTGGTGCTCTCCCGCAAGTTCTGCATCATTGTACAACTTACTTAGTTCCATCGGAGTTATGCAAATCTAATGTTTGTGAACTTCATAATGAAATCCGGCGTATTCTCGTTGTCGCTCGGCATTGCCTCGATTTTGTGAAAATCCTCTACAGAATACCAAGGTCTTGTAGCTTTACAGATGACTGGCTGTGCTGTCAGTTGACGTTTGTTTTCCCCTCAGATCCTCTAATAGAGAGAGAGACGCGAAAATGGGTCTCCTGGTCTCAGTATTAGTATGTAAGAGGATTCGTCTCAGTACAAGTGATGCTTTCAACACCGTTGTGGTAGGATCACAAGCAAGCAAATCTCCCCACAGTTACTTTAGTCGTAGCGACTATCGAACTTTCCTTCTGCCACACTTTCCTCTTCACGTTACGAAATACACGCAGGACAATTGGCTTACCGAAACAAAGAACACACAAAACACAAACGCATGTACTCACCTCAGACTCTAGATACTCAGGGCTAGGCACTGTGCCATGCGCTGGATATAGTTAGGCTAGTCGTCGTGACACAGCAACCACTGAATTTCACTACCCAAGTCACACAAGCACCAGAACCATACAACAACTAAAAAAACAACATCCCAATCACTACACAAACAAATACCAGCAGATCGAAAACACGACGACGAATCATAAGATAAATCACACCCAGCACAATAAAACAAACCACCACCACCAACACTGTCTCCAACAGACAACTCGCGAAACCATCAAAACGCAAAATCAAGAACAGCAAACTTCTTCTGCTCAACAATCACCAGACAGACACACGCACAACAACCATACAACATTAACATCAATAAAGAAAACGCCAAATAACACTGGCTACTTCTGACTGACCGTCTTTTCCCGCTTACGACTCCTTCCGACTCCCGTAACGGACTCTCGCCATTGACATACTCGGCGACTTCTCCAACAGACAATCCAGACGTTTACGCCGCCATCAAACCCCTACTTATGATCCATCTACTAATTACGATCTTTCTCTCTCTCACTCTCTCTATCGATCGCTCTCTCGCTCACTCACACTCTTCAGAAAAAACACATACGCACATACATACTATCACACACGAAACACGACATATCAAACATTCAAAAACATTTAAACTCTCAACCCAACGACGCTTGCTCTCTCTCTCTCTCTCCTCTCTCTCTCTCACACAACCCTCGAAGACGATGTCAAATGTAACTACCATTATCACTCCTTCATACCGTTGCTCGTGAAAAGCCTTTATTCTCAGAAGTCAAGTTCACTCATTCGCTCTCTTACCGTAAAGTTACAAAGTTCTGTATGTGTGTCTGTTAGCAGCAGTGCGTAACAAGTCGGAATAACTATTAGGCAACAGATCCAATATGAGCAGAAAATAGGAATGAATCGGCAAAGCCTATAAAGAATTTTCATTGATGTAGTCTGGTTATAGAGAGATTTTTAACGAACTAAAATCAATCAATCTCTCTCTCTCTCTCTCTCTCTCTCTCTCTCTCTCTCTCGTATACGATGAACCAATAGTTCGCTGAGTTCATAAAGTTAGTGAAAAGGGAATTTGAACGCCAAGCTGGGAAAGACGATTAAGGATTCACGGGATGTATTACCTGCCAAGGTATGATATAGATGGATGATGATTAATACTCTCGCTGTGCCATTTGTTTAGCCAACGAACTAGTTCGCTAAATTTACAGGATGCAGTTATGAATGTATTTATAGAGATCTAAATTTATTGTAAGGCCACCAATTTCAGGAGCACAGGATGAGGTTAAAGGCACGAACTGATGCAATTAATCATCACCATATCACGTTAGGGTTCAGTTGAGATCTTGTCTCTAATTAAATCACAAGTCTCTGAAATTAAAATTTGTTATTCCAAATAAAAGTCGAGATAAAAAAAGGAAGCCGTTAATAAGAGATAAGAACTGATTCATTGATGTAACCAATGTGAATCGTTAAAAATATTTTGAAATGTTTCATAAATCTGAGATTGGAATAATCATCGGCCCTCTGTACAAGAGGGTATTATTTTTCTTTCGACAATGATGTGCAAATTTTATTTTTAAAAAATGATCAACTTAATAGTTACGTGGGGTTTAGAAGTTGAATAAATGCTTATACTGATTTTTTTTAAATTTTGTCATTCTAACCATCTTTGATTTCAAAGAGAACTTAGGTAAAGGTGCAAAATTCAATCTGAAACCAAAGCAAGAGTAGGTGTTACCAGAACATTAAATTCTTTAGGCAACGACTGGTATCAACGATTAATTTAGAGATGTCACAAAAACTAAACGAGATCTTAATTCTGACCCCAACAAAATTCGAAAAAAAAAAAAAAAGTTTCCTCAGTTAAACTAGGAAAGCTCCTGGGGCACCAGAGGTAGGTGATATCCCGAGCAAAAGTTGAAAGCTCATAAGTTTGCGAAATGTTTGTTCTCAAATTTCTAGGGACATTAAATACCATTCGGTGAATGGAAGGCTGCAATGACTGTCTAGAATGTTAACTGTGAGGAATTTGAAACTGACGCAGTATTACACTATTGCCAGTTATCCCTGAGGACTTTTAAATGTAATAGAACTTACAATAGAAATGTGAGCGAGGTGCCTTTAAAATAAAATAAAAAGTAAGGGACTGAGAGAATCATGTTTTCACTCAAAGGAAGAATGTGCAGCAGAAGTAAAAAGGAAAAAATATCATCTATATTTTATGCTATGTCGGTCATGAAAAATCTGAAAGTGTCTGTAGCCCAACACTTCGAAAGACAGTAATAGTAGTATATTGTAGTTCTCTGAAACAGTAATTTCCTGGCGGTGTTTTTCAAGGAACTATATTATTGCCAATAGTCTGTGACTTAGTCACTGATAAAGTAGTGAAAATAATAAAAAAAGAGAAAAACTAATATTTTCAGTAATCCAAACACAGCTAAATATTGTCAATGCAAACCACATGCGTAAAGAGGAACTTTGCTAATAATTATGGCAACTTTTTTTGGGGTCGAATTACTATACCGCGGACCTTTATTTCAGGGATTTTGTAATTAAGCGCTGTGAATACCTCATTCTTATGCACATTTAGTTGGAAATTCATACATGTTCATTTTGCAGTAACCTAATCATTCATTTTAGAATATCTTTTCGATTTCACACCGATGAAAGATCTGTCAGTGATAATTGCCTTCATAATGTTGTAACAATCAGATTCTTCGCTTCAGATGGGAGTTCTTGTAAACCTGAGCAAATGTTAAAACTTGAGGACCAAATATGTGATATAATTGCCTCAATTGTCTCTGCTGTTGTTTTTCAAGATATTATTTCTCTATGTTCAATGCATATTCTGTTTTGTGCCGTATAAGCAAAGGTACCATGATTGTCCTTACAGTGTTTTACATAGCTAACATCAAAAGACTCATTGTTATCCATGATCCAAAATAGAATATTAAATATTAATGAAAATTCCGGGAACAATGTTCCAATATTCTCTTCTCTCTCTCCTCTCTCTCTCTCTCTCACTCTCTCCACTCTTCTCTTCTCTCGCAAACTCCTCCCTCACTTCCTCTCTCCTCTTCTCTCTTTTCCGGTCTGCTGCCATGGATGCGTTATTAACTTTAATTCGATTATTGTTTGTCAACGTATGAAAGACCTCAAATACAACCAGTTTGTTTCTTCTTCAGATTCGTTTTAATTGTCATAGCAATGACAGTTATATTTTATTTAGATATTAACATACATACACACACATACACTTATATATATATATATATATATATATATATATATATATATATATATATATATATATATATATATAAAACTTGATCACGAAATATATAAAACGTGATGCTATGTATAAATAAAGGTAATGCCACGGAGTAAAAGGAAAAACGAAACTGCAGAGATCTTTCGGTCTTAACAACCCTTTACTAGAGGCAAAACTTGCAGCGTCGTTAAGACCGAAAGATCTCGGTATTTCTCGTTTTTTATTTTCTTCCGTGGCATTACCTTTATAATATAAATATCTGTTTAACAATACATTTCACCACCATACAATAAAATGATTTTAATGGAATTTAAGTTGTGTGCAAAAAGAATCTTTCATAGATAGTGACCCCAAGGGTTTTCGGGGTTCGTTATATAGGACTAATATTTCATTTGGGTTGTCATCTCTATTACATTTACAGTCTTTTGTTTATGTTTTTACGGTCATTCCAACAGTCTTGCACTAAACACGCTGCATTGGTGGATACATACCGAGTTAAAACCCGTAGGGGTCACTATCTAGAAAACATCTTGCTAACACATTACAATAAGATTTACAATAACCAAAAATTTTTTAGAGGAACTATCATGAAAACAAAACCCGCGAAAATGAATAGGAGTGCGAGGACGGGGAAAGGATGAATGGTAAGGGACCGAGAGAGAAAGAGAGAGAGAGAGAGAGAGAGGTGATTCAAGAAGTGCTGTTGCCATGATTGGAATTATTTAATATATCGGCGTCAGATGATATAGGGCGCCTGCAAGATGGGATCGATCTTTCTGCTTCCAGTCGGCGGATCATGGTTGGTCTCTGTAATAAAATGCAGACCGATTTTGCTATGATTAGTGGGTGGAGATTTTGTTCTGTGTTCAGACGATGTTGGTACTCTCCACCAGTACCTGAGCTGTCGGTTTTGGGTTGTGATGGTCAACACAGTATTGGTGTAGGGCTCCATTATCACGATGGCCCTGTAGACGTCTTTTTAACACTGTCGAAGTGTGTCCAAGGTACGTTTTTTCGGAGGAATGGCACTTCCTCTCCGGCAAGTAAAACCGTAAACGACGTTGGCACTGTCTTCATTGTTCGGTTAGTGTTGTTCCTCATGACGAGGGAAGCAGCCAAATGAGGCTTTTAATAGATGCGAACTTTAATACATTTCGAATATAGCGAAAGACTTGAAGAGAAGAAGGTCATCACCAGCATCATCGGCAGAGAGATAAAAAGCACTCTTCGAACATGTTAAAGTTCGCAACAGTTGCAAGCTTTCCAAGGCAGGACTTGACCCCATGTACTGCAAGATGTTACAGCGACGACGCACAAACACAGTTTCTACGGGTAGTGAGACTTTTTTCCTTTATATATATCGAAGCTACGAGTTAGACTAGAAGACTACTTAAGAAATGAACATAGTTTGAAAGGTAAAATAATACTTCAATGTTTGATCGAGCTGTGTCGACTGTAAGCAACAAAACTCCGCTTCAAATCACTCCAGGTCATATCTTTAGAGGTAAATGTCTAAATCATAAGATCCTCTCGTGCAAAACAAATAAGAAACATTTTTTGGGATTTAGACTTGTTCATCAGGAGAAAAATTTGATACGTAGTATTAAAAGAAAACAGGCCCTCCCAAAGATTCATTTTGACTAGGTACTCTCAGTGCCTCAGTGGCGTAATCGGTATGGTCTTGGCCTGCCATCTCGGTGGCCGCGAGTTGGATTCTCGGGCATTCCACTGAGGGTTTAGAGTTGTGTATTTCTGCTGATAGAAGTACACTCTCGGCGTGGTTCGGAAGTCACGTAAAGCCGTTGGTCCCGTTGCTGAATAACGACTAGTTCCATGCAAAGTAAAAATGCCATACAAACAAAACAAAACTAGGTACTCTCTGACTCCGCGTGGAGCTGGCAGTCTATTCCATCACGATTCTGGTTCTTTGCTTCACTTACTATTTCAGCTCTTGCTGGCCCCCAGGTGGATGGTTCTTCAGGTTAGTCCTGCTTTGTCATGATGTTATCAGGCTCGACCTCTAAAGAGGTGAGCGCATCCTTTGCCGGCATTGCAAGAAGGTCACCAACTCACCTCTGGCCGCCGTTGTCTTTCTAAGTATATCTTAGTTTAACCAAACCACTGAGCTGATGAACAGCTCTCCTAGGGTTGGCCCGAAGGATTAGATGCTTTTACGTGGCTAGGAACCAATTGGTCACCTAGCAACGGGACCTACAGTTTATTGTTGGGATCCGAACCACATATCGAGAAATGAATTTCTGTCACCAGAAGTAAATTCCTCTAATTCCGCGTCGGCCGAGCCGAGAATCGAACTTCGGGACACCGGATTGGTAGCCGAGTGCGAAAACCACTCGTCCAACAGCTACCCTTGTAAAGAGATACAGCTAAAGTCTTCGATGGAGTATTGGGCAGGATTATTGATAGACGAAAAGCGATTAAAGTCAGTACTGGGGATTCCAGTCCCTAGATTCGTTTACATTAAAACTAACAACCAAAGGTACGACGGGCGTCATGTTCTGATAAAAACGTGCTGACAGTTAGTCATGTGAAATGAAAGGGACTGAGGACAGAGAACTAAGAGGGCAAAATGCTCATTTCGTTTCTTTATGAATCAGAATGAATTTCCCACAGTTTCCTAATTTTCTTGTTATTTCCTAAGAATCAGGAAGAAAATCTTAAACTTTTCAGCGGTTTCAAAAATGCACAAATGAAGAATGGATGAAAGTATTACAAGTGATGAATCAAACTAAAACAATTTAATTGCATATTCGTCAAATCATTCGTGCATTCGTGATACATATTTTCATGCGCGTGTTTGGAGTTTATTTCAAATGAATAACACACAAATAAAAAGTAATGAATGCATTTCGTGACTTCCATTGGTACTGACTAAATTCCGGCGAGAAAGTTGGGGTATGAGAGAAATGCATTACCGAAACGATGAATCTATTCAGATATTATTTGCCTCGTGCTTAAAAAGTCTCTCTCTCTCTCTCTCTCTCTCTCTCTCTCTCTCTCTCTCTCTCTCTCTGGTCGCTTTTTTGAGAGGAACATGGTGAGATGGCCCCCATGCTTTTAAAAAGATGTCGCAGTTTCAATAAACTGTACGTGGCGTTTTGGTCGTAAATACTGGGTAATTTTAATGTTTTTTTTTTAAATTACAAACTTATCTCTCTCTCTCTCTCTCTCTCTCTCTCTCTCTCTCTCTCTCTCTCTCTCTCTCTCTCTCTCTCAGGAGCACTTGAACACACACCTCACTTAGCTGTTCATTAGTTGCACCCGTCTTATAATGTCATGATACATGTATAGTTTTAAGTTGAATATTCGTAGAAATAGTTTGCCTACCATTCACTATAATGAGATATTTAACTGGAATTTTGTATCGCTTATTATAACACTTAATTTCCTTTCTTTTCTTGTTTCAGGTAAATATCTGGTATTCGTCTTATGGCGTTTTACTCCTCTCCTCTTCAGGTAATGTTAAATCACTGGCGTTTTTCGTTCATTATGTTGCAGAAGAATGTGTATGCTGAGTTCCAAGAGGAATTATTTTTAATTCATTTGAGTATGAAGTGCTGCATCGATGCCAGTATCCATTGCAAACTGTTAACTTATTGTGTAATGATCTGAATTAGGATGAAAGAAAATTAGAAAATGCAAGACTAGTTCAGAGGTCTTAGATTAATTTGGTTTCAAATTTGCAGATTCCCATGGTAGAAACAGTACACGCTAAAGCAGGATAAATAGGATATCCAATTATTAATTAAAATCAGATACAAGAGATTTTTCAGAAAACATCCTGCTCTAATTTACTAAATAGTTAAATTTAGTGTAAAGTTAAACAGGTCTATGAAAGATCTGTAGAATGTTTTTATTTGTTAACGTTCCGCCAGTCACCAAAAGTGCCAATGACCTTTTAAGTAAAACTACTTATCGTTACTGAAGCTGAATTGGTGATGTTTATCTGCAGGCTAATCGTTGGTCTTGAAGACACTATTTTTGCAGTCATACAGGGGAAGTTAAATTCTTGTAATTCATTTGTGAGGTTCTTAAGAAACTCCGGAGAAAATTTAGCCAGCCAAGTCAAAAAATATCTTCGTTTAAAGACCCGTGAAAGTAAATAGTTACACTGTTGGGGCCAAATTCTGAGAATTAATCCTCCCTTTCTACACCTTGCTGTGAATTTTATAAATCGTCGGTGTTCTTTAATACAATGCTTTCATGGAAATTGTTGCTATATAATATAAGCCTGTTCATGATAAAACCGAGTTCACTAAGAAAGTGCGGTGGGCAAATGAAGATTATGAGTGAAATTTCAGTGCCATATCATCACTCAATTTTTCCACCCAAGAAGCAGCTTTCGGAGTCTTGGTTTTACTAGTCTAAGTTGTGCTTGGTTATGAGTGTGCACCGGAGTGTATGGGATTTTACCCCAATTTCTAGATAGAAAGACACTGTAAGTCTAATTGTACCACTCGTGCTGCATGCAATGCCATTTTCTCTGCAAGTCTTTCTCTCTTCGATACAAGATTGGAAGTACATGACGTCACAAACATGTCCTACTACTTGCTTCATACCAGTATGTTCATCATGCATATACATTCCTAATCACTCTCAGTCCAACTTTATACTAATGAATCGCGGTTAATTTACCCTTAAGAGCTCAAAAACTGCTTCTCGCAGGTCAGTGATGTCAACTAAGCGTTTCCGTAATCACCGCCAAATGATGAAGGGGACAGCTTCTAGTGGGCCAGTAATGTCGTCTAAGCGTTTTTCTAATCGATGCTGTCAACTAAGCGTTTATTTTTTATCACTGTCATTTAATAAATTCCTAATGTTTTTCAGAGGACAACCCCACTTATCGCAAGGTCACTCTCTTTCCCAGGATACATTTAATTGGGAGGTATTTTATTCACATATAGCCTAATCACTCCATACTCCTCCTCCTCCCCCCCCCCCCCCCCCGCCCCCGCCCCCTTTCCGTAGCTATTCCGACGTCATGCAAACCATCTTACGAGCTGTGCTATTGATAAATGGTTATTCTAAGAATTCACTCCAATGACAGTCAAAGCCTTATTGAAGAACATTTTCTGCTCGAAATTACTTTTTCTTTCTTTCATTTCCCGAGATATTTGCATGAACTCGTGTTACACCCCGTGTCGTGTGTGTGTGTGTGTGTTTGTAAATATATTATAAAGGTATTTACATATGTATCACAGCTGAAAAATTACTCAGTGGTTTAAGATGTTTATTTTCATATTAATGAAATGTATGGAAAACAGCATACTTAAACAGAAAACTTAAACTTGGGCATTCCTAGTCAGAGGTTGCGCAGGGACCCTGAAAAAAAATTTCATATCCATGTATCACCTACCACTTCCATAAATTGTTTAGTAATAAAAGCATAAAGTATAGTCGTCAGTGATTTTGTCTGTAAGGTCATTCTTAAACATTTTGCTTCTACAAGGGTCCAAATAATACAAGCAAAGCTACGGTTAAAGTTACAAGTGGAATTAAGTTGTATAATGGCAGATTCTAAAATATTTTATGAAAAGACATCTTTTGATCTTTTGAACTGCTGGTCCAATTTATCCTGTTAGAGTCTTCACTTAAGTGAATGAATATTGCATTGGATGTTTCCCCAGTTTTGACAGAATACTTATGATGTTTAAGTCTAACTTCTAAACCCTTGCTAGATTGGGTGATATAAAAAGAGGGGCTGTCCAAACATGGAAAGCAACAACACAATACATAAAATTCCATATTTGGACTCTTTTTATATCGGCCAATCTAGCAAGGGTTTAGAAGTAAGAATTAAACAGCGTAAGTATTCTGTCAAAACTGTGCAAACATCCAATGCCATATTAATTCATTTAAGTGAAAACTCCCACAAGATAAATTGGACCGGCACTTCAGTAATTGCAAGATCAAAAGATCCCTTTTCACGAAATTGTTTAGATTCTGCCATTATAATACTTACTTCCAATTGTAATTTCAAACTTAACTCCAGCATGTATTTTTTGGACCCTTGTTTAAGTAAAAGGTTTAAGAATTACCTTAAAGATAAAATGTTCGACTTTATTACACATTATTTACCTAATTTATATTTTCTTTCTCTCTGTATGTTAACTATATTTTTTGTGAGAATGTTTACTTATGAAAAAAATGTTGTTTACCAAAATGAGATTTATTGATTTGTACTAGTGTTACATTTTTTTTTATGGTCTGTCACCGCCCTGTATAATCTTTTAATTGTCTTGTCCCTGCTTCTGAGCCGTCGGACCCCTGTTGTAGGTAGGTCTATTAATTCTTCAGGTGTGTTGGAATACCGGTACATATTTTCATTTATAATCCCTATCTGTTATTTATACGAGCTTTCTTTGTAAACTTACTAGCATATTTATATCAGTCTGCTTAGTAAAGAATGAGAGTTGAAAGGCATTGCAGCGGTACTCCATTGTTTATTTCACTTTCATATATTATATATATGATATATTATATATATATATATATATATATATATATATATCATATATATGTATATATATGTAATATATAATATATATATATATATATATATATATATATATATATATATATATATATATATATATATATATATATACTATATATATATATATATATATATATATATATATATATATATATACTATATATATATATATATATATATATATATATATATATATATATATATATATATGCTTGAGAGTATTACGAAATCCACGTAAGAAGGTGAGTGAAAACAGGGACTTGGAACAAGTACTTTCGTAGTACTTTCGTAGTTTATTCTACATTTTCAAATGTGAACTTGAAATTGTAGAATTATCTACGAAAGTACTTGTTCAAAGTCCTGGTTTTCACTCGCCTTCTTACGTGGAATTTGTGACATTATATATATATATATATTGTTATCGTAGAGCTGGAGAAAAACATGAGACAAAGAGTTGACTAAGCGCCAACTGAGAAGGTGTAAAAACACGAAAGCTCTTGATCAATTCTTTGTTTCATCCCTTGTTCCAGCACTGCGCTAACATTAAATGAAATATTGCAACTTTAGCATATATATACATATATATATATATATATATATATATATAGATATATATATATATACTGTACTTACACTAGACAGTTCATTTCTAATTACCTATTTCCATTACGACATTCTACATATAAGTAAAACTAACACTGATATATACTGTACTTAGACTAGACAGTTCATTTCTAATTACCTATTTCCATTGCGACATTCTACATATAAGTAAAACTAACACTGAATCTTAATTACAGTTAGTCTAAATGTATAAAATAAGCTGAAGACGAAAAATTATATAATAGGTTTAGCATTAAATAATCTGCTACCAACGACTGTTGGAAATATCCTTTAGGGTGTTTATAAAGCAAGTGGCTTAAATGTTGGCAAATGCAACACTTCTTGATAAAACAGTTTTAATGGTAATGTACATATTTTACGATATTTATGGGATGGTTTCCATGGCAACAAAGCCTTTGAATATGTGAATCAAAGCAGAGATGAATACAAGTTTTTCATTTTAGATCTGTTGATACTGAGGAAATACAAGAAACTTTACTCTACTCTATTTTTATTCTAAGTACATTGACTGATGACCACTTACCATTTCATAAAGAAACGGGCTTTAAACGAGTCTTATGAATAAAATCAGTCAGTCAGTGAACTTCACAAACAACTAAGATATTTATTTTAAGATATTTTCTTTTTTTCAGTTTTATTGATGAGGCCATAAGATAAAGTTGCATATATGGATATGGCCTATTCCGAGAAGTGAGAGAGAAATTTCAAAAGAAAACGCCTCTATAGGTATGATACTGTTCACCCATAAATTGATGTAAGGTTTGGTCTTTATAAAAAGAACAAAAAGAAAAAAACAAATGTTATTCGCGCAACAAAGACCGACTCGGCCCTTTACTGTGAGCGTCCATTGTTTACGAATATGAATGCAATAACTGCTCGTTATCCTGTATTTGATCATCAAATAGGCGTTTGAGGATTCGTTTGGAAGATCACATGGGCTTGACTGCAAGAACTGGACATGAATCATTTCGGTCACTGTATTCAACTATGAGAGAACAATATCAGCTGTGGGTTCAGGCACAATAGAATTCTAACATAGTAATTCAGATCTAGGTATACTTGGATAGCGGAGCGTATTTTCATTAGTGTCAGCAATTCAAAACTAGTGCAACAGTCCATCATTTATGTTGCCTCTTGAGTTTTATATCTAAAATGAAGTATGTTCTTGATAAGATACCCAAATTTTGGAAATTCATGGGGTGGTTCTTTTAAGGTTCAAGTACTGCATGTAATGTAGGAAGTTATGTTAGAGATCTGCAGCAATTTGTTTAAAAAGACAAATGCAACAAGATGATTCAGCCCAGTTCCAGCTGGGTCCGCAGTCATTGCAATTGCTCTGTAGTAATACCAAAGAACTCCTTTCCAGGATAGTGGACAATAAATTTCCCCTTGTAGACAACAAATTTACCCTTGTAGATAACAAATTTACCCTTGTAGACGACAAATTTCCACTTGTAGACAACAAATTTCCCCTTGTAGACAACAGATTTCCTCTTATAGACTTATCGTGAAAGCTATGGGCGTTGCTGCATAAGGCGCAGAATGTCTCGAAGCTGGACAGGTAACGTTCGGCCATGAACAATAAAATTTTGCATAAAGACTTAGATTAGCTCTGCTAGTGCGTCAAGTCGAGTTTGATTTCGCTTACCCTGAATAAGCACATTAACCTCATGATGAGCTTTGTGTTCAGACGAAGGTTCCAAAATTGGGACTGCTTCTTTCAATAGTTTGTTGTATTCTCCAGTCTTTGAATCTCAGAGCTGACCTTTCAAACTCATTAGAGCAGTTCTTGTATGCCTTCTTTGTAAGTGTATATATAAGCTGCATGCTTTAACTCGATGGGTTAGTCTTGTCTTGGTTATTCTTGTTAAAGGCAGAAAGACTGGAATGTCAAATGAACCCATATCTGCCTCAATAAGGAAACGGGTCCAACATACTTCTGTAGCAGCGTTCCTAGAGGTAGGTCTCAATGTAGTCGCCTGTCTGTCTGCGAAGTCCCCAGACCTGACGACAAACTTTCCTTTTTCCTTTTATTAAGAAATATACATTTACAATTCTTACAAATTGTGATATTACAACAAACTTGTCTTCCCCACACTGGATTTGCTTTGTAATCTTCAATAATGGATTTCCAAATGACAACTTGTGCAGATTTGATAACTTACCAGGTTTGATCATATCAAATTTCCAGTTTGTATTACCATCTCAACAATTTTTCTTCAAGAATAAAATTCACAAGTATTCAAGTTAATAGACAGTAATCTGAAGGAAATAGTTCCGACACACTAAGTAGAGGTCAACTTCTGTTAAAGAAATATTGAGGTCAACTATTGACAACGACCTGTAAAGTCAGGTACCTTGAGACCCTTGTAAATGTTACGCAATAATGGTTCTGAGTGACATAAATGGAATCAGTTTATTCTTCAGAACCATGTTTTCTTCTTTACTGCGAAAAATGAAAGTTTCATGAAAGCCAAACTTGTCTGAGGAGCTTAAATAGAATTGCATTGCGAAATAAAGTTTCCACCAGACTGCTAATACATACTTCCTTTTGTTTTGGAAGTCAAACCAGTATTTAAAAGATACAACGATAACCTTATCGTGAAAAGGTACTTGTCGGTCGACGATCTAGTCGATCAGCTGGGTAGTTAAATACTGAGCAATGTGCAAGCATTGGCTGACGCCATAATACTAAAAAAAACAAGCGACTGTTGATAGGGGGGTTGTTTTGAAAGCCCCCCCAAAAAAAAAAAAGTTAAACGATGCATTTATAAACATATCGTGAAAAAACTGTCTACGAAGGACGAACTGGTTGTTTAATTACTTAGCTGAGACACAAGCTAAGTAATTAAACAACCGGTGTGGCATTCAAAACTGGTATTCAACCCAGTCACACTTCAACAGCTGCTCTTGTTTAAGACACCTGAACTTGCCATCACGCTCTGCAATGTTTTTGTTTTAGTTCGATAGACCTAGCAGCGGCTAGCGAAAGTTTATAAGTTTATATATATATATAATATATATGGAATATATATAATAAATATAATATAGTATATAATATATATAATAATATATAATAATATAATATAATCTATACACACACACGCGCGCGCACGAGAACTCTCACCGTCCAGTTACGCCTCAGCCTATTCGGATATACATAGATATACCTGTATTATTTCCGAGTTAAATGAATTGGGTATATTAAAAGACATTTATAGCTTAATGATTGTATGTATGATATATATATATATATATATATATATATATATATATATATATATATATATATATATATATATTACAGTCTACTCATGATCAGGTTCATGCGTCACTCTTTACTTTAATAGGGCACAGTGGATTTTTAAATAATGTTCCTATTGCAACTTCTGTAATTCAGTGGCGGATCTCGAACTCCTTTGTGGGGGTACCACTTAGGATTAATACAAATAATATATATATATATATATAATAAAATATATATATATATATATATATATATATATATATATAATAAATATATATATATATATTATATAATATTTGTGTGTGTAACGTACACACATACGGTTATATATACAGACAGTAGTAGTTGTTGTTTTTGTTGTACAATTGTTGTTGCTGATTGTGAAATAATCATTAACTAAACAAAATTTCCAACTAATAATGATTTTTTTGAAAGAAAACAATGTTCTATTATTCATGTCCATGGGGTGGCGCTACGTGATGAGGCCCCCCTCCCTAAATCCGCCACTGTCCCTATTTACTTTTGTGCCACTTATCTCTATAGTATTGTAGGTGAGTGAGGTGGTGCCGTTAACCACTGGGCCAAATGGCCAAATATATAGAAGTAAATATATTACAGATTGAAGGATTTCTGTCGTTTGTTTCAGAAATATTACGTCGGTATGTATTATAGTGGATTGATATATCGTTAAGTTTGTTCAGTGCAGGATATCTGAGACACAATTCGAACTTATTTCGACAGTCAGGTATTATGAGTGTCTAAGTAGTCATTCTTCTCTCCATAAATCATCATCCCAATTCTTCCGAGGTCGTTTTCAATCTTATTTTTCCTCCCAACGGTTTTCCAACAGAAAACTGTTATTGTTTTACTCGATCCATTTCATGAGTATTACTATTAAAGTCCATTCGCAAAAGTTCAAAGGGTTAGTCTGGAAAAAAGATGACAATTCACACAAAAAAATATAGTTTTGTTAATAAAGACCATGAACTAGGTCGTTAATCGAATAAGGTTGGGTAATTATGTTGTCAAAATCATTTAATTTCCATCGGTCCTGTACGATTTTAATCTGGACTACTCATTTGCCCGGTGCTAATTAACACCAGTGTACAGTAATAATTAAGCGTAAAATTAGAGCCAATGCCACTTTTATTCTTTCGATTCTGGCGAACGTACTCACGGTCACAGTCAATTGTTAGGAGTTTAAAACAAGTGTGAACAATAACCCCTTTTATAGGACCTTTTGTTGGCGTTGTTAGCATCATGGTTACTGGATTATTCTTTCTTTTTCGTGATGAGGACCTGTCACCGCAGAGTATCAGCATTGTTCTTGACAAAGTTGCACGTGTTTGCATTTTGTTTGAGCATGTCACTGCTGGACAGCAAGAGATGATACAAACAATTATTTGTAGAATATATTCCTAACTTCGCATTGGTTTGCGAATTCACAATTTGCTACTTGCAAGGCAAGTAGACGATTCTAGTATATCTTTGTTGTTTATTGCCACCTAAGACCAAGTGACAACATAAGAAATAAAAGTTTATCTTAGTTTTACCAGACCACTGAGCTGCTTAACATCTTGCCTAGGGCTGGCCCGAAGGATTAGATATTTTTACGTGGATAGGAACCAGTTGGTTACTTAGCAACGGGACCTACAGCTTATTGCGGAATCCGAACCACATCAAGAAATTAATTTCTATCACCAGAAATAAATTTCTCCGATTCCTTATTGGCTGAGCGGGGAATCGAACCCGGACCGTGAGCCAAGTGACAGTTCAACGTGGCCAACGCTGACGTTTCTTCTAGACGGTCTTGCAACTCAAACATTATGAAGACCAATGTCTTTGTATGTTATTTTATATTCTGCCGTAAAACGTCGTGCTAAAAATGTGAAGATTCCGTGTGCAGGTTTTTATACCTAACCCATCCAAGCCTTGTGTGGTGATTTGTGTCCAAGAAGTGTAAAGTCCTCCTTTACTTACTGCGTTCAAAATCAGGTACTATACTTTTTTTAGGTTATCCCTACTCTCCTCTGGGATTATCTGATGTAAGTAATTTCATTGCTGGTAACCTCACTTTGGGCATTTTTATTTCAACTAACTTTATAGTGTTTTTATAAGTAAATCTCACAGAATCTTTCTCCCATAAACTCAGACCCAGTTATTCAGCACTAGTGATGAGTAGTTCATGCAATCTGAGTCTCCTTGGTATCTTGACTGCAGCTGTCATAATTGCCTGTGGAGCCTTGCTATAGGAATAGGCTACTGTCTCCTCCACCAGTAGCAGCTAAACACAAATGTCCGTCAATTTCTATTATTTTTTAATTTGGATTTTTTTCAAAAGGGCGAAGATTGATTGAAATAATTACAGGTGCACAGTTATAGTTATTATTTCCCTGTTAGCTGTAGTCAATTTTCGTTGTGAAGCCTCATAGCCTTTTTGGGAGACTGTGAAGTGTGATTGAACTTTTTTCTCAGTTCATATTGTTGGTCATTTCATGTACTTTTCATAATAAAGTTTATGTGGCCCATAATTTTTGTAAAATATCTTATGTCAGCTGATATGATTAGTTTATTTATATACTTACAAAGGGTTATATGTCAGGCCTTTGAATCTTAGAAAAAGATGAGGTTTTCATAGTATAAATAGTAACTGATAGGATTAAATTTATGTTTATAAGGAATTAGAATAATTTTTTTGCAACCTTTTTCCTATCATTCGGTCTTTTGAAAGGTGGCATAAAATAACAAGATAAATTTATAAATCTCTCTCTCTCTCTCTCTCTCTCTCTCTCTCTCTCTCTCTCTCTCTCTCGTGATATGAATTAACAACCCTCTCAAGCATTATCAATGATTGTGTCAGCAACTGTGAGTTTCCCTCCTTATTTGTTGTGAGTAAAACAACGAAAAGTGCAGAGGAAGAGTGAATAGCAATATAAAGGTAAGAATGGAAATTCTGCCTCTTCTGGGATGACTAAAAAAATAAATAAAGTGACGAAACCGTAACTCAAGGTGACTTTTTATGGCTTTTACTTTTCGGCTCGGATCACACTTTTAGATTGGCTTGTACTGTGAAGCCCCTAGTCATAATTGGGTTAGCGGCTACGCATTCCTAATCAGGTAGAATTTCATCTCCTGGCTTTCATCAAATTTCCTGTTCATATCTGTATTTCGTTCATTCTGAGAGGGACCTTTACTAATGTGTAAAAAGCTTTCTTTCAGCTTCCTTGTTTAGAGGCTTAGTAATGTCTATACATATTGATATTCACTCTATTCCTCACATTCAGTGCGCATTTATTTTCCTTTTGTACGTCTAGGAATTGTGTTTGCTAGAAACTTCCTTGTAACTTTCTGATCTTTAAGTTTGTTCTATTTTTATGATCAATAATAAAGATAATAATGTAAATAAATGTCTTTGGTTGAACAATCTCAAATCGTAAGTAACTGTCTTTGGTTGAACAATCTCAAATCGTAAATAATTGTCTTTGGTTGAACAATCTCAAATCGTAAATAACGGTCTTTGGTTGAACAATCTCAAATCGTAAATAACTGTCTTTGGTGGAACAATCCCAAATCTTCCCTATTGGGGTCTATACACCTATTAGTCTTCTCTTATAAACTAATGATGGAATACCGTTAATAAACTTTTAAAGCTTGAAGATATATTGTATAGTATTTTTAAGGCTAAGTAGGTTTTTAACATTCATCATCGTTATAGCTCTTATACTCGACTACTTATCTCTAAGAGGGGACCTTTGCTAATAGACCATTAAACGGATAGTTACGATGGAGGGGAATCGTGTGTACTTCTGTTACTCTAGGTAATTGACCATTTCTCATTTGATTTTTAAAGATAACAATGTATAATACTCAAAAGTTCACGTGTTCTTTAAACGCACTGAACGTTCAGCTTTATGTCTTACAATTTATAAGCAATTTGCCATGAGACACCTGATTGCTCACAGCCTGTGTCCTTTCAGGAAACAGTTAAGTACTGATGAATCTCTTTCAGATCTATCTACGTATATCTGAAACACTTCGAATTATTCATAAGAGCGAGTACTTGATCTAATTGATGTTAACTTTCCATTTAGCTTCATCACAAAATTTACCAAGGTGTAATAGGAACATAATTCTAAGTAAATGACAGTAGAAAATTGTTGATTTTGTATTCAGGGAAACTAGATTTGTTTTATATTGTATTCCATAAGGCAGTGAAGAGATATTTTTGTTATTTTTGATCAGCAGACCAAAGCAAATGTTGGCATTAAGAAGAGGCTGATATTGATGCAATTCATGCTACAGACGCTCGCTTTCCTTAGACATATGAACATCGGGTTCGTCTCATTAGAGCTTATTTAAGTAACAAACTTCTGCTGCAGACTGATGCATACGCTTCGTCCCTCACAGCATCCATGATATTGTCCAGTAACATAACCTTATATTTTCTTAACTTTAGGCCTGTGAAACAGGCTTAGGTGAAGCTTATAAGATTAAGAGAGGTTGTGACATTATATTAACATTTTTTTCATCGGCTTCCTTGTGTATTACTCTAGGATTATGTATTGCAATTTGATTTTCTTACTTTATTTAGATTTATTTTGAATTTTCATCTTACCATAATTCCTTTGTCTTGGGTTTTCTATTTTACCCTTCATTTGTTGTACTTGACTTGTTTCATATCAGTTTGGATATAATGATGACCAATAACAAGAATAATATGTTTTTATGTATTTTTGCCAATCTTCCAATACCAGTGTGCGGGGTACTCCAACTGTCCCATTTCTCTCTCTCTCTCTCTCTCTCTCTCTCTCTCTCTCTCTCTCTCTCTCTCTCTCTCTCTCTCTCGTGTTTTGTATGTTGCAATATTAGGCCATGTATAAACATTTGTTTCTTTCTAAATAAGATTTAATTTGCCTTGTAGTGCACTGATCAGCATTACCCGGAAACATGTTCGCTCTCTACAAGTCGAAATTCGTGAAGTATTAGATGCTGGCATCACGCAAAATCAAATGGAAGCACCACAGTACTGTGGCCGAACATGATGATAGATGAAGGGTTATTTTCGTAAGTTGTATTTTAACAAGGATCATTCTCGTTCACAATTGATCCTTGATCTCCTTTGCCTGCCGAGAGCAACTAGATTCGCAGAACAGCAGCACCAATATGCAGTAGATGAGGCTGGCGGTCTAACTTCTCAGTTCTAGAGGTCCTTTATTCCTCACACGACTGGACTGTGGAACATCCTTCCAGAGGATGCCGAGCAATTGGAACGTCAGAAGATGTAACGCATTACCTTCCTAATGCTATTCTTCTTGCATTTTAATGCTTTTATCTATTTAGTAATGCATTAATTTATTTTCTGTATTGACCTTTACGTTCTCTTACTTCTTCCTAATGTACACCATATTCTTTGGAAGCTTGAATTACATGTCAGTGGCCCCTGTGGGCTTGTTCCATATGAATAGGTTTCATCTCCTGAGTAATAATAATAATAATAATAATAATAATAATAATAATAATAATAATAATAACAACAACATTCTTGTCACAAATGTTAATATTTTAGTAAAGTTATTTTACTCTGAAGTTTAATTCAGTTAATGATGATTACAAGCGCCTGCTATGGTCGATGTGAACGTGAATTCTGATGAGATTTTGGTGCTTGGTTTCCATTGGATGAAAATGGTGGTACTATACTGCAAAAGTGTTGGGTTCGGCATTGTGCCGATAGCTAATTGGATGCAAATAGAGAACGAAATGAAATATAGACATATACAGCTAAAGCCTTGCTGATATATATATATATATATATATATTATATATATATATATATATATATAGATATATATGGGGTGTGTGGTGTGTGTGTGTGTGTGTGTGTGTGTGTGTATATGTATATATATATATATATATATATATATATATATATGAAATATATACATATATATATAATATGTAAATGAATATGTATATATATATATATATATATATATATATATATATATATATATATATATATATATATATACATATATATCATTCGAGCTACGTGGACGGGAACGAAATCAGGACGGACAGTGACGTTATTAAGTCGGCCAACAGAGGTAGAGTGAATTAGATATTAAAGGGACATTTGTAGCTCGAATGATTTATATGAATCACAGTGATGTGATAATTATTAAAATATATATATATATATATATATACATATATTTATATATATATATATATATACTATATATATATATATATATATGTGTGTGTGTGTGTGTGTGTGTGTGTGTGTGTGTATATGTATATATATATATATATATATATATATATATATATATATATATATATGATATATATATATATATATATATATATATATATATATATATATATATATATATATGAAATATATACATATATATATATGTAAACTGAATATGTATATATCATATATATATATATATATATATATATATATATTACATATTATATCATTCGAGCTACGTGGACGGGAACGAAATCAGGACGGACAGTGACATTATCAAGTCGACCAACAGAGGTAGAGTGAATTAGATATTAAAGGACATTTGTAGCTCGAATGATTTATATGAATCACAGTGATGTGATAATTATTAAAATATATATATATATATATATATATATCATATATATATATATATATATATATATATATATATATATATATATATATATATATATGTATGTATGTATGTATGTATGTGTGCTGTGTCATGTAACCAGCCTGCTGCCTTGCAGTCGTACTTTTTTTAGTCAAAGGATAGGTCCACCGCCAATAACTGTGGTTGATGACAGCAAGGGCATGCGGTCGTAAAAACCCCTTTGCCAAATAATAAACCATGCCTGATGTTGTAAGGAAAGGTACATCAGGCAACCGACCTTTTAGTGTAGGGATAACGGTGGGAAGGCAGAGATATATATATATATATATATATATATATATATATATATATATATATATATATATATATATAAAACGTGTGAAAATCTCGAAAAACGTCTACTTCTGGGGTGAAGCCTACAGTTATGGTACTATTTAGAGTTTTTCAGTTGTTTAAAAGGTCAAGATTTATGCAAAACGTTTTCCAGCAGTTGTACTTGGGTAATAGATCCATTTAGTTTTTTCTGGACGTCATGAATAATGGCACTTAGAACATCTTCAATAAAGGGATATGTGTGCTGAATGAATGAAGTGTAACAATTTTACTTGGGATCAGTTGACTCTTGATTGGCCATCTGTTCATTATGATTTTGAATATTTCTTTATATTACTCATTTGATTGGATTTTTCAGCGTATTTTTATGAAGTTTTTAATTTGGCTACACAGTTGTTATTTATAAAATCTGGAAATTGATCGCTTACTACTAAAACGTTTAATTGTTCTATTTATCATAAACTTTAAAACATATATTATCTCCTAGATTCTTATAACCTGGTTTTAAAGACGGGAATGGGACAAGAGACTTCATATGCGTACGCAGAAGCCCTGCATGTCAAACTGAACTCACTTCCAGTTGGATACCTCTATCAACGAAACAACAATAAACAACCTCCGTTACACCGACGACATGGTTCTGATTTCCCCATCAGTACAAGGTCTCCAGGGACCAATCGACGCTTGCCGCAGATATGCAGAGGAATTTGATATCCTGTAAAACGAAACCAAAATCCTGTGCATATCCCTGCTCTCGAGATCGATTAAGGATATCGCAGAGTCAAAACTTTTACTCGGAAATCATCATCTGGAATTCGTGCATGACTTCCCGTATTTGGGCCATGTCATCATCGAAAACCCAAAAGATACGGCAGGCAGAACAGAGGCGTCGTAAACTATATGCAAATGGCTATATGACTGCAAGACACGAAACTGCTGCTCTTCAGCTCTTACTGCAACAGTATGTACTAATATTATGAGTGTTCCCTTTGGACGAACTATACTCGAGAGGCCATGAGAGACGCCTCACAAACACACCTCGCTATCACTCCCCTACGCAGATGTTTTTAGAAAAACGCCTGGATAATTGAAAACTGTTTGTTACGGGAACACTGTACGGTATGATCACCCGACTGAGAAACAGCGCTATTCGCTCATATAAAGCTCCTTAAACAGTCAGGCAAGAAGATCTGAAGTATGGGAAAGAAGGGTTAATGAGGCGTCTGTACCATAAATTTACGGTATCTTCCTTCGCACAAGGGTGGTCTGAGTTACAGGGTATACTTATTCTCTATTTCTGCAGTTGTTAAGTGCCATCTGGAGAATGTGTTGTTATTATTATTATTATTATATTATTATTATTATTATTATTATTATTATTATTATATTTCTATGTTTTATTATTATTATTATTATTATTATTATTATTATTATTATTATTATTATTATTATCGAGTCTTGCTTTTCATATATTTCCGCATTCAGCCTTCTGGACCTGATTTCTGTAACTACCTAAGGTCCCTAACTGGAAATAAATTGCATGCAATTGTCTTTTATCCTTTTTTACTATTATATTATTTTCCCATTGAAGTGCAGGTGTGTTTAGAAAAAATCGGGTGCAGCATTGGATATGTCTATATATATCTTTATTTTATTGATCTTGAATGAACTTATTTTTTTGTACAACTCACCGATAACCTTAAGGCTCTTGCTCTATTCGATTGCTATGCTTGACTATACTGTGTTTTTTTCCATCTGTCCATCCGCCTGTGGTGTTTTGGCATGGTAACACTGCGTCCCCGGGCTTTAAATAGTTACGCTATGTGTAAGTTTTAGGTAAATAAGAGGATATCTGGGTGTACATTTGCAACTGAAAAGTGTTTAAATAATTTACTGTATGCGAATTACAGGCGGATGGACAGATGGAAAAAAACAGAGTATAGGAGCTAATGGTAGTCTATCGTACAAGATAATAATCATATGTTTGTATCATTTTTGGATACATTTTTCCTTCATTTAACCCTAAACGCCGACTGCACCGTATTTTAACGTCGACATTTTTTTGTCTCTCAGGGTGGGGCCGACTGGACGTATTTTACATCGACATACAAAAGTTTTTTTAAAAATTCGCGGAAAAATACTTTTAGGCCTACCAGCCAAAAACTCTTTTGAAACTCACGCGCCTTGGGGGATGCTGGGAGTTTCACGGGATCAAGGTGTTGTTTTTGTTTACAATCGTTGACAGCACAAAGGCAGCGCAAGCGCGAATTTCTTTCTTGCCAGCACTAAAAAGTATCTGTGACACATCTCGGAAATTATTTTGTCACTTTGACATAATTTTTTTACCATTTTAAATTTTATATATGGACTATTATATATGAAAATGTGCGCATTTTTATGTAGAAATACAACAAAAAAATACTCATGATTGTAGCTTTTATCAGTTTTGAGATATTTTCATATAAATAACGATAAGTACCAAAATTTCAACCTTCGGTCAACTTTTGACTCTACCGAAATGGTCGGAAAAACGCAATTGTAAGCTAAAACGCTTATATTTAGTAATATTCAATCATTTAACTTAATTTTGCAACTAATTGGAAGTCTCTAGCACAATATTTCGATTTATGGTGAATTTATGAAAAAACCTTTTTCCTTACGTCCGCGCGGTAACTCTTCCGAAAATAATCATAACATGCGATTGTGGTAAAGTTTGCACCATTTTAAATTAGCCGTTTACATAAAGTTTTATATATGAAAATGTGCGCAATTTCATACACAATACAACTAAAAACAACCCATGGTTGTAGCTTTTATCAATTTTGAAATATTTTCATATAAAAAATGATAAGTGACAAATTTTCAACCTTCGGTCAATTTTGACTCTACCACCGAAATGGTCAAAAAACGCAATTGTAAGCTAAAACGCTTATATTCTAGTAATATTCAAGCATTTAACTTCATTTTGAAACAAATTGGAAGTCTCTAGCACAATATTTCGATTTATGGTGAATTTATGAAAAAAATAACATTTTCTTTACGTCCGCGCGGTAACTCTTCCGAAAAAATCATACGTGCGATTGTGGTAATGTTTGCACCATTTTAAATTAGCCGTTACATAACGTTTTATATATGAAAATGTGTGCAATTTCATGCATAATACAACAAAAAATAGTTGAAGGTTGTAGCTTTTCTCATTTTCGAAATATTCGCATATAAATCACGATAAATAGAAAAAAAACCACGTTCGGTCAAATTTGACTCTACCCGAAATGGTCGAAAAACGCAATTGTAAGATAAAACTCTTACAGTCTAGTAATATTCAGTCATTTATCTTCATCGTGAAACAAATTCGAAGTCTCTAGCACAATATTTAAATTTATGGTGAATTTAAAAACAAAAAAAAAAAAAAAAAAACTTTCCTTCCCTCCGCGCGCGGATTCTCCGCCACAAATCTCCGAAATGCGTAAGTCCCATTCTCGGAATATTGCTCCGTTTCATATTAGGCATTTCATAGAGTTTATATATGCAAATGTGCGCAATTTCATGTAGAATAAAACGAAAATATTTGAAAGTTGTAGCTTTTCTCATTTTCGAATAATTGCATATATATTTATATAAAAAAAATTCGACATTTGGTCAACTTTAACTCGTCATATATGGTCGAAAACTGCATTTGTAAGCTAATATTCTTGACAGTATAGTAATATTCAATCATTTGTCGTTTACATTTTGAAAGAAATTGGCGAAGTCTCTAGGACAATTATTTAGATTTATTTTATGTGAATTTTTTGAAAAAAATTAGGTGTTTACGTCTGCGCGTTACGAATTCATGCATTATTTTGTGATAATATTTTCTGTGTTGCTTTTATCGTTTTACAATTTGTTATATACCAAAATGATCGCAATTTAGTGTACATTACAACGAAAGAAAAGTAACTTGTACTTTCAACCGTTTGCGCACAGCGCGATTTGAATACATATATATGAAATTTCGTTTTTTTTTGCGCTATCATATATCGCATTATTTATATATGATAATGATAATTGTTTTCATTCTTTGATGGTTGCATACTAAACTTCAGGCAATGACAAAAAAAGGAGCCAAAATGAACTCTTAATCTTCAAAACTAAGCGCGCTATGATTTTTTGAAAAAAATATTTTTTCCGCTCCCGCGCTCACTCTGAAAGTCTCCGGCACAAGGAGACATTTTTTTTTTTACCGCTTCGGCGTTTAAGGGTTAATACGTCATTTCACGAGTCAGAGATTTGTGGGTATGTTTTTAATTATAGATGACTCAGCAGTCATATAAAGTTATTCGTATTTGAATAAATACCGTATTTGCTTAAATTGACTCCACGGGACTTAATGCAAATGACATTTATCAGTTGATCTGCCGTCGATCAAGCAAAATATTGTATCTGGCGCCTGTCTTCACTTGTTTCGGCGTTCTTACATGTAATTCAGTGTGAACATTTTATGAATGGATATGCATATTTGTGGTCAGATTTACTGCATGCATATTATATATATAATATACATATATATATATATATATATATATATATTATATATATAGAATATATATACATATAAAATATATATATATATTTATATATATCTATATATATTTGCATATTTGTGGTCAGATTTTACTGCATATATATATATATATATATATATATATAATATATATATATATATAATATATATATATATATGATATTTATATATTATATATATATATATATATATATATATATATATATATATATATATATATATATATGTATAATATATATAATATATATATATATATATATATATATATACACGCATTAAGCTACACATGTCCCTTAATAACCTAATTCGCTCTACCTCAGAATTAATATATTTCCATGTATTTTTAGTTGATAATGATTTCGTCGGCTCGGGCGCGAACCTAGGAACCAAGAAATCAGGACTTACAGTGAAGCGCCGTGGTAGCTGTATGGTTAAAGGTGCTTCACTGTACGTCCTGATTTCTTGGTTCTTAGGTTCGCACCCGGGAGCCGACGGAATCATTTATCAACTAAAATTCTCCTTCAGTTAACATATATGAAAATATATTAATTCTGAGGTAGAGCGAATTAGGTATTAAGGGACATTTGTAGCTTAATGGGTATATTATATATATATATATATATATATATATATATATATATATATATATATATATATATATATATATGTATGTATGTATGTGTATAGGTATATATATATATATATATATATATATATATATATATATATATTGCATGAAAAAATGTAAAAAAGAAAGAAACTGCAAAGGAGATTCCATACACGACCTCCGTAATAATTGCAAACCAATATGGTTTAGGCGTGCGGCAAATTAAATCCGAGCCTCTCTCTCTCTCTCTCTCTCTCTCTCTCTCTCTCTCTCTCTCTCTCTGTAAGTTTGCGTGTGTGTGTTCTGCATTTCTAGGTGAGCGATGGAGAGAGAGATTTGGACGTCACCAAAATGTAAGTGCTACCTCCAATACTCTCGTCTTGAAGCGTCAGATATTAATCAATGGTCTTGAAATGGTACTCTGTTTACTCTGTCCTGATAGAGTCGTTGTCCCTTTGTAGTGGTGGCGCACTGATCCGGTACAAATCTTGGCTGGCAATAACAAGCCCCTTAATTGCAAGCTTAGTCTTCGCATCTCTTGATTTCTGTTCCGGAGTAGAAATCATGTTCGCGGCTTTTATCAGTGACGCCCGACAAGGCACCACGAAGAACAAGCAGAAGAAGAAGAAGAAGAGGAGGAGGAAAAGGCCCTGGAAATGTCACTGTGCAAATACAGGTGCATATTGATTTCGCCGTCCGTCAAATTCAGCTCGTGTTGTGTGTGTCGATATCTCCCTTGCGACGGGAGGTGTTCAAGGTCACCTGCCTTTACTCAGAGAGAGAGAGAGAGAGAGAGAGAGAGAGAGAGAGAGAGAGAGAGAGAGAGTGGAGTTAGAAAAGATATTTGAATTTATGGAGATGACATTTTAGACAATCGATGCAAGTTGAAGAAGCTGGCGATGATTCTGGAGTTTCTCTTGGAGAGGAATATCTCTCAGATGGAAACGATTTCACGAGACATCAGGCTCCCAGAATTAATGTTTATTTTGAATACCAATTACACTTAATTGTTAAAGTCTTTGGAAGGCAATTTGAAGGCGACAGATGAATCATGGATTTGATGATAAATTGATAAGTGGATACATTCATTCATAAATCAATTATACAATATGAGTGTATAAATCATTTGTGCATGATTGTATCCACATACATACATACATACATACATACAGAAGTGATTTATACAATGTGAGTGTCCAATTGCATGAGGCGTTACTGAGATTACACAAATTGCCTCGGAAATGTACTTAGACAGAAGTCTAAACAAGTTCAGCCAACGAAATCACGGGGGAAAGGTTACTACAGACGCTATCTGCTTTCATGTATATATTCTCATGCGATCGGATTCCTTTATTTATCAATCTATGCGTCTCCATTTAAACTATATTTTGATATCCTATTCTTCTTGGGCTCGACATTTCTCCAGCTGTTAATCTATACTTCCATAATTTACTCTATGTTACGAATTGCTTATCTCTACTATTTGAACGCTCTCTCTCTCTCTCTCTCTCTCTCTCTCTCTCTCTCTCTCTCTCTCTCTCTCTCTCTGGAAGATGCATCTTCCTCTGGCCAGCATTCATTTCCTGTATGTCTCTTATCAGTTCTTGCTTCCTCTACACAGCTGTTCTCCATTATCAAAAAACAAGAAGAAACTAAGCTATTTGATACTTAAGGAATTTTCGTACAGAAATGAAGGTGTTGATTCACTTTTGTTTTATTTTATTTATTTATTTATTTATTTTGGGAGGCGGGGTAGTGCGTAATTGAAAATTATTATGAATCGTTTCATTGTTGTATCTGTCAGTTTAGTTGACATGCTCAACAGAATTTATAAGTTTTAGGTTTTACATCCCATCTTTTAACCTAATTCCTATCATTACGTGTATATGTACCACACCCTTTAAAAAGGTAATAAAATACGAATAATAGTATCATACAATTAACGAAGAACAGTTGTTTTTGAAATGGAAAATGAGTCGTCCTGATGCTCTGTGAAATATGAAACTTAAAGAAACCAGAATTGTGCAGGAAAGAGAGTAAGGGAAGTTCTTATTGATGTCAAATTTATGTAAGGTGGCTAAGCAGATGTCATACGTTGATTGTTAAAATTAACTTTGATTTTGCTTTGAACAATAAAGATATTTGAGTCATTTGAATTACAAGATACTGGTTGTGCAATGTTTATCGTTGACAGCCGGGAGAGCAATAATCCAACAACGGTAAGACAAAAACGGATGAAGCACTTGATTTTGATTTATGAACAAGTGTGAACAACAGCCAGGTTTCTATCAAAATTAGATATTTAATGGATGATATGTAAATTCAGTCTTGTAGTCTAGAGTATCAGTAACTATTGCTAGGAATCTCTCTACTTCAAAAAGCTGGGAAGAATGATTATGAAGTACAGATCCCCGGCACCTGAATTTTACAAATTGTATGCAAATTGTCTGGCTAAAGGACTGGTTTACCAAAGTATAGATGTGAATGGGTATGCCATGCACCTTTGTGTTTCCTGTTAGCACACTCAGTGTACGGAAACAAGTGTCCTGATTCAAAGTTTAATGATGAATTTTTTAACCCCTTAGAGAAACTTGTAGTGTGTTGATGGGCCTGCAATTATTACGTTTAGAATTTTATTAAGTACCTTTCCTGCAAGCCTAATAATTTATGATTTCTTCTCATGAATAGAATTCCGTTATATATATATATATATATATATATAATATATATATATATATATATATATATATATATATATTTTATTTACTATATATTCTATATTTACATATATATATACATAAATAAATATATATATATATATATATATATATATATATATATATATATATATATATATATATATATATATATATATATATATATATTTTTTAGATATGAAGAAACCTCATCTGAATCTTTTTGTACCAGAAGGACGTGAACCGGTGACCTTCAGACTTTCTTTGTGCTCAGATTTCCCCTGATTAGCTAATTAGAAGACAACAGATGGGCCACTTTACTATAAGCTGGATGTTATCTGGAAATTATGAACCTGGACTACATAGATGGGGGTCATTTTTATTACTTTTATGCATTTCCTCGAAGAATCCGTAAACTCTTCGTTTCACGGTGACTCCCAGTGAAGTTTTCGAGTTTAACTTGAACCAGTTTTGCTGCAAGTTGTTGAACTACACAACAGAGTTTATGAGGGCATGCTCGTCTTCGGGAATTGATAAACTAAAAGTGGTCGGTGTTTCGATCTCTTATATTTTCTTGGCAAAGAACGAGATGAATTTGTCAGATTTTCTTCTCTCTGTAGAATGTAGTTCAATACTTTCCGACGTCTCCGTCGTGGTACAGTCACGTTCTATTGTTTCCCAGTTGGATTGCATGTAACCCCCTCACTATTTTTATAGGTGGGGTATTGTGATGGTATTGATTTACACGTGTCTGCGAGTGTACAGTCTCTCTTTAGGAATATTGTTCATATTAAGTGCAATATCACATGAGAATTTAATTGACAGCTTCTTACTGCTCTGGAAAATGTTTTTGAAAGAGAGGATCATTTATTCGGTAAATTACTTATGTTTGAAGTGTTTATCACAGTGTATCGTTTCGTATTAGGACCGCCATTTCATCAGAGGATGCAGTTTTCCGCGAGACATTTCTCGCCAGTGTGCTCCGTTGTTTGTGAGCTTCATTTTCAGTCTCACGTCATTCAAGGTCAATCTTTACATTTTTTACCGTTGTCGTTTCACGAGCTTTTGCTTTAGTCATGAGATGATGTCCAGTGAGCACAATTTAATTTGAAAATCTCATTCACCAATAGGCGCCTGTTCGTGTAAAATATTGTCTATCAGAGAGTGGCCTCCCACCCAAAACTACATTGTTGACCAGAATTCTATATTTGGCCAATGGCAAGCCTTCATGATTAACTTTTTAGCCGTTACATATTCAGTCTCCTGGGAAGTTTATTTATTCTCAGAAAGCGATATTGTATGAAAATTTCGCTGGTTGCCTATGAGTTCGCAATGAAAACTTGTTTCGCAATTTTATTTTTATTATATTTTACTTTTTATTTTATTTTTATTTATTTATTTATTTATTTATTTTTTTTTATTTATTTTATTTATTTATTTTTTATTATTAATTTATTCATTCATTTATTTATTTATTTATTTATTTATTTATTTATTTATTTATTTATTTTTTACGACGAATACTCGTATATGCTTTTGTCATCAGCTAATATTGGTTCATTTTTTATTGGTTCATTTTTAAGAGATATCCGTTGTGACTAATGACTGAATAATAAATGAGATGAATCCTTTATGACTAATATGACTGACAAATGAATGAGATGTATAAATTCACACGCGTCTGTCTGCCATACCAGGCTTGACCTCGCTTTTAAGAATGGACCTTGTTATGTACACAGCTATACGCACCATGCCACAAGTGAAGACTCTTCTATTTTCTGTCTGTAGGTCGAAGTGTGATTAGCTATTGTCAGTTTTGACAATATTATCATACTATTGCATATGTAGATGATATTTCCAAATGCTGTTTCATGATGCATTATGAAAAAGTGATCAAAACGTGGCCTTTTATTTTTTTTTTTTTTTTTACATACGGTAAATTATCTCTCTCTCTCTCTCTCTCTCTCTCTCTCTCTCTCTCTCTCTCTCTCTCTCTCTCTAAAAAAGCAAAGATAGCGCTTGGGTAAACCTATTTTTTCTTTAGAACTAGAATTACTTCAGATGAATAATTTTTTTTTTTGGCCAAAGTGTATTTTTTTTCGGTGCAAATGATATTTGCAAACGAGATTGCTCTTAAGGAAGAGTGGTCTTCGATTTAGGAGTATTGTTTTCATAAAGAGTTTCTTC
>NC_061106.1:5509362-5586862 GCF_015104395.2 Macrobrachium nipponense | reverse complement strand
ATAGATATATATATATATATATATATATATATATATATATATATATATATACATATACATATGTATATATATGTGTGTATGCGTGCTCATTGCCTTCCCCCTGAGACGTATAATTACTGTATATATTATACTCAGGCTTTCATCACCAGTTAGGTGATCAGACATTAGGATCCATCTTCCACGTATACTAACCTATTACTGCTTCTTGTATTTTCTATTTTAATCGTTCCTTTCATCCTTTCCATTTCATAGTTTTCTTACCTGGATTGTTAACTCAGAATTTTTTTCATTCTTGAATGAAGTATTTTGGATAAAAATATACCATGTTTGTTTTACAATTGATATAGAGAAGTTGGGAATTTTGGTTTTTCTATTATGGTGGAAGAACAAGTTCACTTACGGATTATATTTGGACAAATTAGTGTAAGTACGAATGCTTTAAAATGGGGTCCATGTAAGATTCTAATAGAAATGTCTTATACCAAAACTTACATTTAATATTGGATAGAGAATTGTTTAAGATATTGTTTCAAAATAATATTTGCTTGAAAATTATTGTATTTTCAGTCAAAGGACAAGAGTATAAACGAAGAAAAGGTAAAGGTAAGAAAAAGACAACAGAAAAGTATTTTGATAACGGTTGATTTAAAGGAAGTGTGTTGATGTACCCATTTTCAGGGTAATAGTAATATCACGATAAAATCCAAGTATTGGAGTAGTTTTTCCTTGTATGCATTTATGGCTTATGGATCACTGAGTCATAATATTTTCATACATCATATTGCCTGAGTCTTACCCGTTATTACGGGAGTAAAATACACACGCTATATGATGGTGCCAAATGGGCTATTTCCTAGAATAATAATTCCAAGAAAGTTGTCACTCTTCTCTTCCTTATTGACAACGAAAACCCAGAGCGTCTAAAAGAGAGCAACTATTGGAGGCAAAAGGAGAATTTAAACAAAATCACAACAATGCATTTGTTTGAGAGTTTCTCATGGATCTGAGAAGACTTTTGGAAGTCGGAGGCACTGGCTTAGATTTGAAGACGTCTGAAGGTGAGAAACATAATATGCGCGAGGGATCTTGATAAAAGAATCCTTTTCTGTACAAATAACATATAATAGGAGCTTAAAGATGGCTTTTTTAATAACAGTGGAGTTCAAAACCTGACTTTTAATAGCAATGGGGTTCTAAACCCTTTCCGTCGATTCCCACCTATATTGCATCTTGCGCCCAAGTTATCAACGGTGTTCAGGTTTTCACTTGATCGTCTCGTATAGCTCTCATATGAACATACCAAGGATAATTTATGACTGAATATCATATGTTTGACCGAACTGTAGTACTGAAATGAAACTTTCATCACGTCAATTGATTTGAGCCGATCATTTGCGCTTAACCTTTTTTCTTCTTCCAGTCTTGGATTTCAGAATTCTTTACATTTTTCGTTTCAGGGTTTTTTCGTCCTCCCTGTCATTAGTAGGCAGTTCTCTCACTGCTACACAAAGTGGCGCTTGTTAACCCTGCTCAGTTCTCAGAACCGAAACAAACTTGAACTGCTGTGACCTCAATTCTGTTCCGTTTTTATATCAAATGAAAGAATCGGCAGCTCGCTCAGTGTAATCAAACAAAAGAGGATTCGGAATATAAGAAACGGCTGCTGTATGTCAATTTGCTTGCCTTCATGATGCAGTTGTCGGCTGCATTTTAGAACGGTTGTTGAAAAGTGATGCTTCAAATAACATAAAAGGGAGGCAAATACAACTGTAAAATTATATGAACAGATATTATTATTAATAATAATATTATTATTCATAGCAAACAACGATTTTTGGAAAAAAAAAAGCTAATATTTACACGCCAAAACAGAGACTTCAAGTCAGAATAATACAAATTAAAACAACGGTGCTTGTAACTTGAAAGCAGTACTACAGATAGTCATCCACTTTTGACTTTTGGCAGGAATGAAGTTGCCAGAAAGATAATTCCGCCGCTGTAACAGTGGAAAGAATGAAAACTTTTAATGAAAGTCTGAACAGAAATAGACCAGTGGTTAAAAATCATGATTGTCACTCTTGGGGAAAAGGGATTTACAACTTATGGCAAAGTTGGTTGAAAAATAACGGCCTTGAATGAAATGTTAATTGGAGCAACGTATTCCAATAACGGTAGAACAGAGGATCTAAGGTAATAGCATTATCGGTTATTGATGAAAAAAGTAGTACAATCAATATCTAATTTTCTGACAGTATCAGTAGATGTACTTCGGAAGTGCTATAAGGGAAAAGTAATAAATTTGAAGGAAATATCAAGAATTGTCAAATGTCTGTATTCTGTAGGTACGGCAGTTACTTTTGCAAACCATATGAGATTGGCTTATTATTCTTAGAAATGCTGATTCAAAGTCCCATTAAGGCTTACAGTACCTTACTCTATATTAGAAGAAAGCAACCAACTTCAAAGAGTACCAGTGCGTGCAGACTGTACATTATATATATATATATATATATATATATATATATATATATATATATATATATATATATATATATATTATATCATATATATATCTATATATATATATATATAGATAGATATATATGATATAAGATATATAGTATATATATATATATATATTATATATATATTATATATATATATATATATATATATATATATGCATTAAGCTACAAATAGCCTTTAATATCCATTTCGCTATACGTCAGAATTAATCTATTTTCATATTGTTAACCGAAGGGAATTTTTAGTTGATAATAATTTAATCATTTCGTCCCCTCGCGGGTTCGAACCAGCGCACAGAGGAAATCAGGACTTCAGTGAGCTACCGACTTGGCAAACAAGTGAGGTATAAGTTGATACAAATTCCGACTTTACAAATCGCTGTCGAACTCAGGCATTTGTAATCAGGATCGATATCCAGGAGAGGATGAAGTTATTGTCAACAACAAAAAAACCCAATCGGTTAACATACATGAACATATATTAATTCCGAGGTAGAGCGAATTAGATATTAGAGGACATTTGTAGCTTAATGCATGTGTACGGATCACGGTGATGTGATAAAATTCATATATTTGTATATTTGTATGTGTATATATATATATATATATAGATATATATATATATATATATATATATATATATATATATATATATATAATATATATATATATATATATATATATATAGATATAGATATTTATAATTTATATACGCATATTTGTATATATATATATATATATATATATATATAATATATATATATATATATATATATACTATATAGGTGTGTGTATACATATGTATATATACATGCATGTATGTAAGTGTATATGTATGTGTGTGAATGTATACTAACCTTAAGTCCAGCCAAGACAAAGGCAGCGCTGAAATCGACTTAAGGAAGCGTCAATTCGTATGCTTTGCCGATGTCGTTAGATCTACAATGGTGTGTAATGGTGGCAATCAGGAGTTAAACGAGCGTTTGGGGTTGACACCTTAGAAGCTCCTTTGGGTAAATGCTGCCTGTTGGAGTGAAAATGAAAAATACAAATGTCAGGAAGGAGAAGAACACATTCAAGACTGTCTAGTCTCGGCTTTAACCTCAAGTTTACGAAACATTTTCGCACTATTTGCTAATTAGGGTGATCATTTCACCGGATCCAAAGAAGCAGATTTTTGGTTATTCTAAAATTCCTTGTATTTGTTGTTTTGGAATTATTATTACACTTTCTCTAGACTAACCAGTAATTTATTTACTTTCTGATGACTTTGAAAAATGTGTAGTTATTAAACTGATTTTGTTTCTGAGTGATGAAACTGTGAACATCATTTTTCCAATGAAGGCTAATCGCTATCTGAATTTCGGCATCGAACGCCCAAATAATCTGACAGTCTCATCCAATCTCTTCATGAGTTGGAAGTTAGCGCTAATTTCAGACGTAGCTGTAACTGTGCAATTATGAAATTGTCCAAGGCGCCAGTGACTACGTGAACTTTACCTATACGCTAACTGATGAAATTCTGGAACAGACGAATCGTCACAAAATATCCCTTCGACTGATTAAAAAACAAATCATCTGTATGCTAACAGTAAATTTAATAAATCGGTTCTCATACATACATACATATGAAATTAAACCATGACATGTATATATAAGTGTGAAGAGAAGCGGCCGAATGCACCCTTTCAGGATATCTCCAGATACTCCATGTTTGTTTTCGTTTTTGCTTCCTTCTTCTTCATCTCCGCTGTCGTTGACAGACTGAAACAGTATAACGATATTAGTTCCCCGAATATGTTAGTTACATCGCCTTTGTCAATGTTAAATATTTAATTTTGAAAACAAAATAGATGAAATCTTTCAGCTAATGTGTAAAAATGGGTTTCTATGGTCGAGCTGACAACGAGGCGTCGGAGTCTTTGTTTGCCAGACGGGTAGGTAGGCTCTGTGCATCACCATAGGTCAAAGGTCATAGATCGTATCCCATCTCATACGCTCTCTCTCCTCTCTCTCTCTCTCTCTCTCTCTCTCTCTCTCTCTCTCTCTCAAGTACTGTGGTTCTTTGTTCTCTAAATCTGAAATAATTTACCAAGTGATGAAATATAAAGTATCGCATGGGAAACAGCATCAGCCAGTGGGATGTTTTTATATTGCGTTTCTTTTTTGTGCTTTAAGTACTGAAATGCTTTAAAGTACTGCAGTGCCGTGCAATTATGACAGCGAAACTGATATACATGTTCTGCCTTACGTAGCAAACACCGTTCCGTTCCATTCTCAAAGAAGCAGTTTCTCTTCTAAATTACTCTTCATATTTGGGTGTGCTTTCATTTCACTCTGTTGTAAACCTTTCTCCCTTCTCACTCTTTTCCCCGAGTTTCATCACTGAGCATTTATTTATTTCTAGAATCTTAGTTCATAATATCTCAATGAACGTTAGATACAGATCGTTAGAAAAATAGATATGGTTCAGGTAAATAGTTACCCTGGGGTATCCTTGTTGTTATTTGGGTGATATTCGGTGTAACTCATGACTGTAATAATAATAATAATAATAATAATAATAATAATAATAATAATAATAATAATAATAATAATGATGATGATGATGATGATGATGATGATGATGATGATGATGATGATGATGATGATGATGATGATGATGATGATGATGATGATGATGATAATAATAATAATAATAATAATAATAAATTCTAAACTTACCGTCCCAGTCAAATCCATTAAATATATAATTGCTTCTGACTTTTCTGTCACAGATACATCTAGTTGAGTCCTAGTCACCTAAGTTAAGAGAATTCAGTTATTATTATTATTATTATTATTATTATTATTATTATTGTTGTTGTTGTTGTTGTTGTTGTTGTTGTTGTTGTTGTTGTTGTTGTTGTTGTTGTTGTTGCTGCTGCTGCTGTTGTTGTTGTTATTATTATTGCTGCTTTTTTATATTGATGTTGTTGTTGTACAAAAGAAGAAAAAATTAAATTAAATAAATGGTTTATGTTTCTCATTAGAGGTTCAATTAATTATTTTTTCAAGTAGGCTCTAAGGAAGCCTGACAGTCTAGGGAATTATTAAAATGACCGCAGAACGCTATAAAAAATATGAAAAAACTAAGATGCCTTTGAGCTTTCTGCTTTGTTATCTCACATGATCTCTCATAAGAACCGTCGCATGTCTTGAGTCACAAAGAGCACAGTTTTCCTGGCATTAGCACCGAATTATACATGCATAATACACACACACACACACACACACACACACATACACACATATATATATATATATATATATGTATATATAAAATATACATATTATATATACATGTATATATATATATATATATATATATATATATATATATATATATATATATATAGAGTAAGTCATATCACATTTCCGTGATTCATATACATATATCGAGCTACAATGTCCTTTAATATCTAATTCGCTCTATCTCGGAATTAATATATTTTCATATATGTTTAACCAAAGGGGAATTTTTTCTCGATAATAGACTTGCCTGGACCAGGGCGCGAACTCATGGATCCTTTCAACGGGGTTTTTAAAATTCCCGAAAATTTAATCGCGTGATAGTTTTCTTGTTATGTATTTCTTATAAAATATTTACAGGTTATGGTCTTTTAACCCAAAGCAGTTATGGAATACTGCGAGACGTGTTCAAAGCACAGCAGAAATCCACAGCCTTAGGGCCATATCGTTCACTATACAGAAGAGAAATCATTTGCTTCCACGATCAATGTCTTTGTTATCTTCATCATACTGCTGGTCATCTCTCCTTTGGCACCCAAAGAATGCAAACAGTGCTACTGAACTCTTGCAATGTATATGTGACTTGTGTCTTCCTGCTGTCGCCTGTACCCTCTTGCCCTTTGGCTATTTAGATGATAATTCCTGCACTAAATGATTTATCCTTCAAAAGATATATCATATCAGTCGCATTCTTAATCATTCGAAATTTACCAACATCAATGAAACCTGTGGCCTCTTTTGTCACTGTTTTTGCAATGTGGCGATAGCCTTTGAGGTCTAAGAATTTTTTCAAAGCTGTTATCAGAAGCCGGGCTCTTATTATTATTATCGTTATTAGAGTAATAGAAACCCCCAATTATCATCTATTACTGAGGTTCATATTCAATGGGAGCAGTGGGAGCTATGACCAAAAAAAAAAAAAATCCTCCTGTGATTATTGACCTTAGAAATTCCACTCAAAGCAGAACTATAGTTTTTGTCTTATTTTTATCAGGCTGGGAACTGGTTTCTTGTTTTAATATTCCTCTTGTCACTTCATTGTTAGAATAATACTTTCAATTGTTGTATGGGGGGTTGTTTTCTACATTATTCGTAACTACAGAAAACCTGAACAGGATTCAAACTGTTACATATATTCACAGTGTAGGTGGAGGAGTAGATTTATACCAGTAATAATAACGCTCATTGCAGCCTTTCTTCCCTTATTCTGCTTTGCTGATAAGACTGTGGAAATATCAGTTGATTACCGTTATCTCAATGCAAAAACTCCTATAAATTTTGTCATTGTTGCTAATTCACTGGTTACCAATTTTGTGCAGTTTCTTTTGCAAACAACTAGACGTCTTTGATGATTTGGCTAAACGAATGAGATTTATATAGGTTTTTCATGGCCAGTTAGATATTAATGCGTTTATATTCATATTTTACTCTGGTCTTGTTGGAAAAAATACAAAGAGGGTAATGGATTTAAATATGGACATCTGAACGTTTAGAATCATTTCTTAATTGTTTCACTTGACATTTTCATTGATCCATCATAACAGCACTAGGTAATGGATTACATTTAATTATGTCATGATGACTCTATCTCATTAAAGAAAATAAAGAAAATAGAACCTCGAATGGCCTGGAAAAGGGAAGAGTACCTGATATCCACGTAAAGGCGGTAACTTCTGTTGACGCTAACACGTAAAACACATCTAAGTAACGACAAAGTTTCATCTAGTAATGGAGCTTTTTATAAAAGCTCCGAAATAATTGTTTAATCTGCTTCGATGGCTAAGGGTGATAAAGCTCAGGAATGTCAAGCCTTAGTCTCAGACATCGATTTTTTTTTTTATAGATAAAGTAATCTTCCGATGTCTAAGACTAAGGCTTGACATTCCTGAGCTTTATCCCTCAACACTCCTAGCCATCGAAGCAGATCAAACAATTATTTCTGAGCTCTCATAAAAAGCTCCATTACTAGATGACACCTTATCGTTGCTTAGATGTGTTTTACGTGTTATCCTCACTAGAAGTTACCGCCGTTATATGGATATCAGGTATTCCCTTTCCCAGGCCATTCGAGGATCTTGCTCCGCAATTCTTACTGCGTAGTTACCATAATTACATCTTTGATCACTTTTAATTCTAAATGGAAATTCTAAATAGATAAAGGTTAGGTTACCAAGCAAACAAGTATTAAAAAACTGAAGAGGCTTATGCAATTTTGAGTTAATGTGCCTCTTTGTTAATGTCTAGAAATTGGTGGAAACCACTCAATCATCTCACCCATGAGGGAGATGAAAATACTCTCTGCCTCATGAGAATTGGTTGCATGAAACTCGGAGAATTATTTTTGTTATATTATTACTCATAGTCATTGTGTGATGGATGCGTGACTGTCTTAAGCGTAAGATTTTGATTTATATATAGATTTTTGGCATTACGCCAATCACTGGAGCAACTAAGGCCATTAAGGGCTGAAACGGAAATTGACAGTAAAGGGTTTGAAAGGTGTAACAGGAGGAAAACCTCGCAGTTGCACTATGAATCAATTGGTAGGAGAGGATGGACAGTAAGATGGAAGATAGAAAATATGAACGGAGGTATAGTAAAAGGAATGACAGTACTACCCCCTACGGGGAAGTTCCTGTAATTAAACCATATAAATGTCAGAAATACAATACAGTGACAGCAGCAATGACAGGAGGTCGAATGTTCCTGGACATACTTTTTAACAGTATTGGGGTGTAGCACAGCACTCCGCAGCATTAGAAACACGTTAACTGGTGGTATTCATTAGTAAATATCTCATTAGGTTATATCCGTTGCTACAGAAGTGAAAATTTCTTAGACAAAATAACCAACATAGTAGGAGCTCGCTGGGTCTACGAAGGGAAACGATAGATTATTATCATAGGCAATGCTTCATGAGTAAAACATTCTTTTTCCCATTCATAAAAAATGAACTGGACTTTCAATCAAAACTGTTTCACTTGAGTTTTATTAAAGAAAAATCTTCAAACACGACTTGCATTGTGAGGCCTTCCCATCATTCAGTTGTCTTTAACTGAACAGTCTAGAACTGGGCACAAGTTCCTTTTACAAGTGTTATAATCAAGTGAGACTAGCGAATGAAAGCAAGATTGTAAGTTTGACAATTCACGAATGTCTTTTTAATGCAGTCCAACAAAGTTTTAGGAAATTTAGGTATATACAGGTGTGGACTAACTTGAGAAGGATTAGAAATGGCGGCTGGCTTGATGGTCTTGCAATATGAGGACAAGACGCTGGTTCCCTTTTAGTCCTAGTTAGAGCCCAATTGGTCAGTTCTGATGGCGACTCTGATGACACGTGCCACCGGTGAGTGGGATTTAGTACCAATCTATCGATCGTACACCAATCTCTGCACATGCAGGGTCTCGGGACTAAACTGATCTCCATAGTTGGTGAGGTAGTGAGTGCTATGAGAACAGCCTACCAGAGCATCGCTGATATTGGGGGCTGCAGCTTGCTAAAGCAAAGTAGGTGTTTTGCGAATGATGTCTAAATATGGCCAGAAGTCATTAAGCGCCTCAGTGGCTTGGTTGGTATGGTGTTGGCGGGTTCGATTCTCGGCCATTCCATTAAGGTGTGAGAGATGTGTTTTTCTGGTGATAGAAGTTCACTCTCGACGTGGTTGGGAAGTCACGTAAAGCCGTTGGTCCGGTTGCTGAATAGCCACTGGTTCCATGCAACGTAAAAGCACCATACAAGCAAGCAAGCAAGCATTAACGCGAACGCTCACTTAGTGTGTACAAAAGTACAAAAAGCTTACAACTTACTGATTACTCATAATTCAGAAGAGGTATTTATGAATAGCAATACAGGGATGAAAGCACTTCGTGGATTGGAAACACGTGACTATCTACGTTCTGTAGTGTCGAGTCTAGCCTGACATCTGCGACCAGACTTTGCAAATTACAGCCCAACGATCTTGAATGTATTGCGTGTTTTAAGGCAAAAATGATCATTATAATTAGCATAATGGCAGTAGCCTCCAAGGCCTCATTAATAGCTTTAATTCTTACTCCTGAATGTGTCTTCAATGGCCGAGACGCCATTTACCATAGTATCATTATAGTCCTTATGGCGACAGCTCATCTCCCTCCTCTAATTACTCGGGCAAAAAAGGGAGCCGTGATCCCCTCCCCTTCCCTGCATAGAAAGCGATAAAAGCTCTTTCTTTTCCCCCTAAGCACACTGAGAGTACCTCCTTCAGTCGGCTTATTTGGTGGGTAAGGTGCCACTCCAGGATGAAGAGATTATAAAGCTCCCTGCAGTGCCGAACTTTAAAACTAATATAGATATATGGGGAAAATTTGTGGGAAAATTAAATAAATCAAATGTAAGGTTGAAAAGGAAAATGTGGCATAACTGAAACAGTTAAAAGCTAGGCATGGGAATTGTAAAAGGAAAGGAAAAGAAAAATAAAACATCAAATAATGTAATATGATCATGTAAATGAATCATGTAAAATGAGACAAACAATTTACAGAAACTCCGAGGCCGACTGAAATAAAAGTAGCGAGTAAAACATGATACGGAGTTAAAACTTGTAAACAATGGCTACGCTTTAGATGTTAAACGTTAAGAAAGGGAATATAGCTCGGCGACGACATTGAATAAACAAATGAAAACCAGCAATACTATAGAAATTCTGATATTGTTATAAATCACTATATATGAAGATTGAAAGTAACGTCGGATTGTACCATAATCTGGGTACATACTGTAACCGTTTACTTGTGTGTGTGTGTGTGTGTGTGTGTGTACGTACGTGTCTGTGAACAATCTTATTTCTTATTTGAGAGTGACTGAAACCAGAGGCTCAGTATCTGATAATCCTCAACATTCTGTTATTGAGTGTTGTCTTTTTGCTGTGCGTTATCCAGTGAATGACGACTACCTCGGCTGAAGGTAATTTAAGGTCTGGAAACGTCACTTTGGAAGAAAAACGACCAAAAGGAGGAGCGCTGGAAGGCTCCCCACGAGAGGGAAGAGAGGAGTCGCATAATAAGCCTTAACTTTCAGCAGTAAATGATGATTTATCACCGCATTATGGGACTGACTCACCACCGTAGCCCACATCAAACAAAAAGGGAGGGAAAGGAACGATTAGGAGTAGCTGCCTCTATGACACCAATAAACCTGAACGCCAACCAATACTATTTGGTTCACAGAGGAGACCCACCTGGAAATGGGCGCATTTTATGGCCTTCTCACCTTCGTTCGGTCGTCAAACGTTCGGTTCCATTCGATCTAAATTCATGAGAGCATTTGCTGTCCCCTTAGGGGCGATTTTCCTACGCCACGTTGGCACTAGCAGAGGGATTCAGTGGCCTCGTTGGTGATCATGTATATGTATATATATATTTATATATATATATATATATATATATATATATATATATATAATTGAATCACGAAAATATAGACCATGATGAATATATGATACATATATATAGAATATATATATATATATATATATATATATATATATATATATATATATATATAAAGACAAAATCCACGAAGGAAGGATTGTGAACAATGGAGTACCACTGCTACGCCTTTCACTTTCTTTATATATATATATATATATATATATATATATATATATATATGTAAATCTCAAAAGGTGCGAATATACGTAAAGTCATCAGTAGGGTTACCGAAACTCATCAGAAGATCAATACGAGTTTATTAAGAAACGTTTCGTGCCATCCTGACACATCATCAGCCTGTAAAGTCTGTAATATAAAAATAATTCACATTTGTAAAATAGAAAATTAAAATTTGCTTGATAATTTAAAAGGAATATATATATATAATATAATTATAATTTATATATATAATCTCAAAAGCGTGCGAATATACGTAATGTCATCAGTAGGGTTACCGAAACTCATCAGAAGATCAATACGAGTTTATTAAGAAAACGTGTTTCGTGCTATCCTGACACATCATCAGTCTGTAAAGTCGTAATATAAAGATAATTCACATTTTTGTAAAATAGAAATTAGAATTTGCTGAAATAATTTTTAAAAAGGAATATATATATAAATAAAAAACTAAAGTACTAACAAAAACTTCTATGGGTTCACAGACAGTGCACGCACGTTTTATGGACAATAAACTCTGTACGAGAATGTGCTATAGTGTATGACACCCATGGTAGGCGGGTCTTTTGTATACTGTTGTGTTCGTATCCATTTCTGGCTAATCGAGTTTTTGCCTCTTGGTACAGGGACAAGTGTCTTTGCTGATTACAATTAGTGATTCATGAGACTTACGGCACTGGGCGTAATACACTATTGCAAACTCTTGTGCTGGTACGAGTGTTCGTTACAGTTATTTCCCAAAAACGTGCTCACATTTTCTGTGAAAACCGTAGTAGTTATTAAGAACTAAAAAAATTAAGGAAACTAAAATTTTTTGCAAGGTGACATTAAAATTGACAAAAGTTCAGATTAAAAAAGAATATTATCCTTTAATCTTAACTTTTGTCAATTTTGATGATTTTAGTTTCTTTAGTTTTTAAGTCCATAATAACAAGTTTTTTTTATGAGAAACCTATTTTTATTACAATATATGCAATAATATTATATATATATAATATATATATAGATATAATTATAATATATATATAAGTATATTAATATTATATATTTATATTATATATCATTCGAGCTTTAGCACAAAATGTTCCTTTAATATCTAAATTCGCTCTACCTCGGATTGATATATTTAAAGGACATTTGTAGCTCGAATGATATATAATTGAATCACGGTTCGATGTGATAATTATTCATATTATATATATATATATATAATATATATATATATATATATATATTATATATATATATATATATATATATATTCCTTTCAAATTAGCAAGTAAATTTTAATTTTCAATTTTACAAACGTGAATTTTTTTATATTACAGACTGATGTTTGTTTGTATGGTGTTTTTACATTGCATGGAACCAGTGGTTATTCAGCAATGGGACCAACGGCTTTACATGACTTCCGAACCACGTCGAGAGTGAACTTCTATCCCAGAAATACTCATCTCTAACCCCTCAGTGAAATGCCCGAGAATCGAAATCGCGGCCACCGAGGTGGCAGGTCAAGACCTTAGTACTGATCACGCCACAGAGGCGCTTTACAGCCTGATGATGTGTCAGGATGGCACGAAACGTTTCTTAATTAACTCCTATTGATCTTCTGAGTTTGTGTGTGTGTGTGTGTGTGTGTATTATACGTTCAAAAGATCCAGGTCAGATGTTCTCCAAGTATTATGAAAATCATACTTACTCTCAGTCAGGAAGGCTCCATCTATTCCTTCCACATGTCAACAGCCTTTTTAGCTGTTTGCGCGTTAATATGCTCTCTCTCTCTCTCTCTCTCTCTCTCTCTCTCTCTCTCTCTCTCTCTCTATATATATATATATATATATATATATATATATATTATATATATATATATATATATATATATATATATGTGTGTGTGTGTGTGTGTGTGTGTGTGTGTGTGTGTGTGTGTGTGTGTGTGTGTGTGTATACAGTGCATATTGATATGCAAACGGCTGAAAAGCCCGTTGTCATGTGGAAGAATGAATGGAGCTTTCCTGACTGAGAGTAAGTGTGCTTTTCATAATGTTTGGAGAACACCTGACCTGCATTTTTTTCTTGGTAACAAATAGAACGTATCGTTTCGTAGGTTTTTGGACCAAGCTTAACTACATTCCTTAAAATATGTACATTTTACATATTTTATTTTTATTACTAGCTGAAGTTCGTGTTATCAAAAATATTTTTTTCATATATTTGAAAAGAATAAATATTTAACACATGCCTTCTGAACTTCATTATTATTATCTGTAATAATGTTCAAATCCTATTTTCTTATACTGTTCTTATTGTAATGCTGCCGATGTTTCTTTTGTCAGAGAATTTCATAAATATACCTTTACGCAGATTGTTATGTGGATTGGATGGGATTTGTTATACCTCCTTTGATATTATCAAAGTCTTTGTCATTTTTTGTTATTGTATTATTGATTTTCGATGCCACATTAATTCATTTTATTAAGATGAGGCAATATCCTGAAAGTAATCATTACATGGCAATACAAGTAAGTTTACTGAGCAATAATTTACTCTGTTGGTATTTCCCTATTCATTCTTCGTTTTCGTCGCTTATAGTGCATTGACTATTATACTGTCTGGATATTTTGATTTCTTAGCTACATTCCCGACTCCATTTTTTCATCATCGATATATTCAAGGCTATTTACACGTAAAGCTCTTGGAGGCGTTGTGAGCACTGAACGCTCTTGCCGTGGACCGAATAAAATTGTGCAGATGCAGCAATTTTTAAGGGATGGATGTTTAGTAAACGCGAAATTTAAATTCGTTATTACTGTCTATTTAAGCGGAAATCCAAAAGGGAATCGTTAAATACGTATTCCAACTCCATAGTCAATTTTATCGGTGGCCCAATACGTTTAATCTTTCAATGAATTGTTGCATTTTTGCGTTCTTGCCAAACATCCGCAACATGGCCGGGAAAACTGTAGCACAATTTTTGGAACACGGAGTAAAAAGACCGAGGACAGTTTGACATGAAGCCAATCCAGGAGAATATGGATGCTGACGCTGAGTAAAACTTTCTTTTGTAAAAACAAACTAGCTTCGATTGTGTGATGTGGAACATATTAATACAGACCAATTTTTTTTTTTCAATAGCCTGTCCTTTGAACAGGATGATCATTCATTCTAAAGAGTCGGGCATTAACTAGAGGAGAGGCTGGCTGTTCTCTATCAAAAGATAGTTAATGGAAGATGACCAAACAGGATGTCTCCCGACAATAGTCCTTGCCTTGATGAACTCTTTCGCCCTAATGATGCTTTTGAGATAATAACTCATCACAAATGGTGATCGAGAAACTGATACCTTATGTGACTAAGGCGACTAACGGGGTGGCTGAGAAATGGAATATTGCAAGTCATTTCATCTTACATATTCTTCCAATTCAAAAGGTCTCTTTCCATGGATAACTATTTGCAAGTCAATAGGAAGAGCGGTCTTTTCGCAAGGCCATTTTTACGTTGTTGCTCCCACACTGGAAATCCAAAATATTTTTAATTCACACCGTACGGAAGACCCAGAATATTATTTACAATTTTATTCACGTTTGATGTATAATGATAATAAAGGCCTTTAAAATGTGTATACAAGAGTTTTTTGTTTGTTTTATCCCGAGTATAATAACAAAAGTGCAATATAATGCAATCTTACTCGTAATGAGCAACCTAAAACGTAATCCATCCAGTTTGAAGACAAAAACCATCCGACGAGAACTGCCTTGGCATACTGATTTGCACTTACCTTGTCTAACTACATAGTAGTTGTGTTTATGAAAAATACATTATAGTATTTTAGTTTCAGTTTTAGGAGAAAGTGCTGGATATTAAACTTGATTTCAAGTCTCTATAACGATTTTTTTTAAACTGTGAAATTTAGATTTCCTGAACCCCATCATTCTGTTTCTTGAGATGAGGTAACATCAGCTTTCTGCGAATTAAAGAAATCTCCAGGCAAATCTCTGATTTAAGAAAGGAAAAGCCATGTTTCACTCTTAAATTTTTTAGAAGACCTATATACTCAAATCAATACGTAGTCGTGTTTGCTTTGATATTTCGATATCCCTCACTGATCAGATTCCAGGATAAAAGATAAACCTTTCGTGTCTCGAGCAACGCCTGAAATCTCTGTTGGTACAGCTGAAGAATCGTAGTCTGCTTGTTGGATGGATGGTTTTGCCATACACATTTGTCCATATATTGTCAGGTGTTTTGGATCTTTTTGTTATAGATTCAAGTGCACTTTCCAAGAACTGCCTCCCATCAAAGCCGTTCATCTGCCACTCTTGCAAGAAGATTGGGCACAGCTAATCAGCTCTCTAACGAACCTGGAAATAGCCACAAACCTCACCCAAGTGAGTCTGGCAAAAATTACTCCTGTCAGGAGCACACCCGCTGCTTCAGGCCCCCAAGCTCAGCTAGCTAACACTCCTGCTGGAGCGGGACCCAAAGGAGATTACAGCCATGCAATCTGCAGCCAGAACAAGTTTTGACTCTATACGTACACTGTCAGAAGTATGGCACACAAGACACGGTCCAAATAACTACATCCCACCATTACATTTTCAATCAACAAATCATCCCTCGGCCCTCCTGAGAAGGCCCTATCTACATGGCACCTCCTAACAGCCACTCCCATGCATGCCATGTCTGAGCTATCAAAGATACTAGCACACAGATCTCCATCATACTAGAAGACAGAGTTCCTTATGGGACTGAAGTTGGCCCCCATAAGCTCATAACCATCAAAAGTATCAATGATGTAAAGTTAATTCTTCTTACAGTTTGTCTAAGGATAACTAGGCCTCATACAGCTAGAAAATACATGTTGGCTGTTGCCAAATCTCTCCCAGGAGGCTATGACCTCCAACTGGGACAGAATTCCCTGACCCCAACAAACTCAAGACACCCTAGGATGTCTAGTCACAAACTGTCTCCATCAGATATATCCCATTCTTGTAGATATACCTCAATCTCACTGCCAAGGCCGCTTGAGCGCACTGAGCAATGCCATCCTTCATCCCATTCAGATGCTGAGCACATCTCCACCAAGTCTAGCTCAGCCTTATTGCCAGTGCCAGCCAGACGCAACATTCCATCCTGTTTGGACATCATGACAACTCCCAAACCAATCTCTGTGCTTGGCCCTGCTCCTTACCAGTGCCAGACAGTACTCTATCTCCCTCCTGGAGATCCCAATTGTGATGCAAACTCATTGCCAATGACATTTGTGTGCCCTGGGAAGTGCAATGCTCCATCCATCCCAAATGTTGAACCATGCTCCACTTTGAACTATAAGCATGGCCCTGCTGAGATGACAGTGCCAGTCCTGAATTAAGATTGGATTACTGTGCCTGGTCCTGCCTGCATATCAGACCCAAAGCACCCCATGGATTTCCCTACTGAAGATCGCAATCCAGTGGGCCCCCCACTCTTTGCCTGGCTTGGCTCCACTACCAATGCCGGACAGAGAGAGCCAACCTGAAGTCCAGTACGGTCCTTTCTGGATTCCCCTGACCTCAGTGAATGCTCACCCCACCCTGATGCGGCCTCGCAACCTATGTCTGAGTTGTTCATCGTGATCTGTGAGCCTCCCATGCCATCTCAGTCCATAGAAGCAGAGGCCCAGATGGGAAACACTTTCATCCCTCGGTTGACAGATCTGATTAACTCTGCCCCTGCTCTGGTTGTCAGAGTAGCCAGAGTAGGTGCTGCTCCCTGGCTCTCTTCAAACTCAGGCTCCTCTTTTCCTACAGCACCATCAAATCATCAAGCCAAGAGATGCCCAAGGTAGAGAGTTAAATGGTGTAGGATGCACAGGTAGCCTACAAGAGCCACAGAGTTCTCATGGTGCTGGTGCCCACCTGGCACAGTGCCACCACTTCATGTAAATAATTTGTCACTGTAATCCAGAGTCGGATGCCGAGTCAGTTCCTCTCTCTAACTTTTTGTAAAATATAAATAATTTCCATACCATGCCGTTTGACTTCATGTACCTTCTGTTTCTACAGTTCACCAGTAAAACTCATTGTACGACTCATAGTAGTCCCCCTTTAACTTGTGTCACATTACCCAATCTCCTTGAGTGCCATGCCCTGGTGCTGCTACTGCTACTGCTAATACTGAGAGTCCTGTATGGTCTCTTATGATCAAAGCTACCTGGCAAGTCAGGTTTTCACATTTACTAGTGCTTGACACCTATCCCGGAAACAGCGATCAAGTCACTCCCTACATATCCCATTATGTGTCATATGAGATTAACCCCTTTGTGTTTTACCTTATCTAACTGAGCTAGAATCTCTTTAGCCTTTTCTTCTGAGCTTTTGCACTGGTGCAGAGTACACAGTGCCACATGTCAATATTGGCATCACCTCCCTGATTAACCAGACGAAGGTCGTCTGGTAGGTGTAAATCGACTGTGTTGAATAAATCATGATTAGCTAAGATCAGAATGTAACTGATATAATAGAGGCAATGTATCAATTAATGAAATTTGAAGAATATGTTTTTATGTTCATTTGATATATGCTTACTCGTGCAGTTACCTTTTAACATTCAAAGTCACACTATATACCTTATTTGTGAATTGTCTAGAGTTAATTTAAATAGCAGTCATATTTGTTACTTTAGAATGTTCTGTGAAATTGAAGAGAGAGCATTTATTTAAAATTGTGTCAAAGCTTCTAGATGTTCACATCTGAAAGGGGTGTATAATATCTTCCGTGAGGAGTTCTTACAAACATCACTTCAAAAGTTTTTGTATGCATATCCTTAAATCTCAGACAAGGAGTGGGATAAAGAAAAATGGAAGAAGTATAGAATTGCTTGGAATAAGTCTCTTGATGTTATTTAAAAAGCAGTCCCTTTTCATCCTGGTATTTTCCCACAAGCGCTGAGAAGCAAGTAATTAAGACACAAACCACAAAAGTCATTTGAGGATTTTTTCCACTAGCTTAAGAGGGAAGTAATTCACGATCACGCTATATCACCTTTTGAGAAGCGTTCTGAAGTCATTAGTGAAAATTGTTAGAGAAAACTTTACTCCTTCCTTACCTGCCTGAGATCAACCTCATTGCTACCTAACCCCGAGCCACATGTGGTTCTCCTCCCCTTTTACCCTTGCCTGTCAAGTGTTAATGACTTTGCCATTGTTAACACCTGTCGAACTATTTTGTTGGCCACCTACAATTCCCTTTCCAGCTATCTGCCAGGATTTGCATCCCTTAAGGAATATGGGACAACAGGGCAGCTGTCTATGATCAAAACAAGAAAAAAAGGAACTGTTGACTATCTCTTGGTAAATAAGAGGTGATAACAACCCACACGTGGCTGCTGCTAGCTAGTTAGTTAATCGAAAGGGTATTCTGTGAGAGTCTGTCCCAGACACTCCCCTGTGATGCTGTCCCAATGAGGGTTGGGTCCTTCTGCAACCACCCTGGAACTCTGAGCTGATGAACCTGCAGCCCAGATGCGCCCACCACCTTTCACCTTATTCCCCCTTGGTTTGGACTGATTGCAAAGCCACTTCCACTGATGTTCCCTGCACCTGCAGATTGGCCCTATTCTACACGTCTTGTCCATGGATAAAGTTTAGTGACTTTGACATTTGGTTCATTCAGTTCTCATAAGTCTTGGAATACCAGTATTAACTTATCAGTGATACGATTTCAGTGTTGATTATTAACGACTCACATACTTATTCCGTATGCTTAATGTATTCCAAATTTCTTTAACTTGTAATCCCACTCGTATGTTAACAACATTCCCCTGCATTTACAGATCCAATTTTGAGTGTCTGTTGTGTGTGTCACCTGTTGGTCGGTCAATGGTGCCACCCTTTTGCCATTCCTGGACCCTAGCGTGAAGAGTGTTCTACTATTACTCTTTGTATCAATCCCTTACACGCATCCTATTCCCCTTTTACTGACGAGTTTAACCCACTGAGGTTGATGTGCATATGTGCAATACTATAGCACTCTGCTCTTGAAATTGTCACTTGTACAGTAACTATTGTTAGCTCGTGTATATTTTCTTCTGATCTCGTTTAGTGAATTATGTGTTATGTGAACAATTCAAGTTTGCCTTGAATCCCAGTTTAGTAGTAATTTATCTATTATCATTAATGTGCTACATTCTGCTCACAAGAGCGTGGCCACCCTTAAGTCAGTGTCTCCTTGACAATACTTACATACATATATATATTACATTGTCACGGGCGGGGCCTGGAGGTGAATGGGTAGCTCTAAACTTTGGAACATTCTATTCAAATTCCGGCCACGCCCGTGTGACAATATATATATTGTCTGCCATTATCTGATAATTAAAGGACAAGAGGTTGAAAGGCCTTGCCGAACTCCATCGTTGCTCTTCCTTTCGCGGATTTTGTATTTATTTGTATATACATCATGTTCCATATTTTCGTATTCAGTTATAAATACATACATATATACATACATACACACATACATATGTATATATATATTCACATTCACACAGAAATACGATTCTGCAGTTCTCGGAAATCATTTACAGTTAATTTTCAGTAATAGCTTCAATCAAATCAGTCATCTTGGCTTTCAAGTCCTCTAAATATCGAGGCTTAGTTGAATGAACAATACTTTTCACATGTCCCGATAAAAAGAAATCCAATGGAGTCATATCTGGTGAGCGTGGAGGCCAAAACAATAACCCACCTCATCCAGTCCATCAGTTATTGAATTTCTCTTTTAGAAACTGCCTAACTTGCTGACCAAAGTGAGAAGGTGCACCATATGTTGAAAAACTCTATTGTCCATAAGTTCTAATTGTTCAAGCTTATCAATAAAGTACCATTCAAGTTTGTATCATTTTTAAGCAGTTATCACCATTAACACCAGTTCCTTCAAGAAAGAATTGCCCTGTGATTCGACTCTTTTCCAAAACACACCAGACATTGATTTTTAGAGAATCTCCTTCATGTTTAACAGATCCACGTGGCTTTTCAGTCCCCAAACACGGCAATTATACCTGTTGACTTTGACACTAATGTGGACTGTTGCTTCGTCAGGGAACATTAAATTATTTAAAAATGCATAATCATAATTAATTTTTTCATTGAGCTGATGACAGACAGTAAGTCGTGGCTTGATGCTTGATAATCCTCTTTTAACAACATTCGAACCTGTTTCCTTAATTTCCTTCATCCTCCTGACTTTGCAATTCATGTTTGCTGCTTCTTTATTGTGCTACGTTGGAATCCTACTTTATTGTGCTAAGTTGGAATCCTACTTTATTGTGCTAAGTTGGAATCCTACTTTATTGTGCTAAGTTGGAATCCTACTTTGGACAGCGACAGCACATTGTAGTTCAGACAACCAAAGCTGGCACTTTGCTTTCTCTTTTAGTGAATCCACGGGTCAACAGCAGTTCTGAAAAAGAATTAATTTTTAACTTTCATCAATTGTGAAATATATTTGATGCAACCAAAACTAAATAAAATTCAGAAGAACACAAAAACTAGAGACATCAAACTTTCTTAGTTACGAAGCTGCAAGTATTTTAAATTGCACCATAACTTTATGGCACACCCACATATATACGTATGTATATATATATATATATATATATATATATATATATATATATATATATATATATTATATATATATAATATATAGATATATATATCTATATACTATATATATAGATATAGATATATATATATATATATATATATATATATATATATATATATAGATATATATATATCTATATACATATAGATATATATATATATATATATATATATATATATATATATATATATATATATATCTATATCTGATAATATCTTATTATATCTTATATATTATATCTATATATATCTATATATTTATAATATATATATATATAGATATAATATATATATGTGTGTGTGTGTGTGTGTGAATATGTGTGTGTAGATATATTATTATATATATTATATATTTATATATATATATATATAGTATATATAGTATATATATATATAAAAAACCTCCGATTCCCTTCTTGACAGAAGACCTGTAGAGATGCGTAGACAATATCGATTATTGGACAAGGGTACGTTGAAATTTTCGTGTGTTGCTGTTGGCTGACGTTTCCGAAATGCTTTTTAATATTATCATGTTGAATGGTTTAGGTTAAAGTAATACAAAAGACATTATTACATAAAAGGGAAGGGAATGTTTTCATATATTAAATTGTTTAAATCATAGAACAAGTACTGAACATTTTTGCATGAGAGAGAGAAAGAAACAAAGATAAACTATAACTCGACATATAACCTGATCCTTATAACTGTTCTCGTGCCTGTGGAAGCGAAAATGGAGCAAGAAAACCAAATTTTAACTTGTATCTGTTGGGAAAAGATAATGTCGCCGACTGATTTTTGCCCCAAGGTGAAGACAGAGCCTCCTCCCTTTAAAAGGCAGAGGGGCGAGGGACGTCAAAGACTTAGAAAGGTTCAGAGAATTCGCGTTATTATTTTCCCGTACGTGAGGATGAACGAGAAATGTTGGGTCTGCCTTCTCACGCGAAGATGAAAGCCTCATAGGAGCTGTGGACTGGATTTTAGGATTGTACGGTTTTGATGCCAAGTGCGGTTCCATCTTATAAAGAACAGGTTCGACAATTTTGCGTTTGTTTACCTGAGTACATAGACGAAGTCTCTAATAATGAGACCGACCGCGTTCAAATGAGAAAATAGTACTGGGAATCTCTTTCGTCAAAGTTGAAGCATATCCGTTTGTAACGAGTTGTCAAGCCAAGTTTAAAAATATTAGATTTGGGTATTTGTAGCAATGTATTTTGTAAGGTGAAGTATACAATAAGGCTTCTTTTCATCCGCCCTTTAATCTGTGTAACGCCAGCAGCAGCAACAACAGCAATAATAATGGTAACGATCACGATCATAAAACTGTCGAAATCTGCCTTTCCTCTGTTGCTCATTCCGGAATGAAATATTATACAATATTTATTGGATGTTATGCACTTGGAAAAGAAAGTCGGGTTCAAAGAAACGAGCGGGAGAGAGTGAGGGAAAGTGAAGCATAAAAGGTAAGCGAGAGATCCTCGTGCAGAAAATTCTATTGAAACCAGAAAGTGAATCAGGCAGCCGGAAATGAAATACTTGGGGAGAATGAGAAAAAAATATGAAGGTGAGCAACTGCTCGAGAGAGAGAGAGAGAGAGAGAGAGATGAGGAGGAGAGATCAGGAGACTGAGAGAGAGAGAGAGAGGGGGGGGGGGGTGAGTTAAATGTCAAAAGAAGGTCTAAAAAAGGGATGAAAAATGCTTCTTTGAGAGCAGCTTTCAGCCGCATAGCAGGATGGAGGCTTGAAAATGTAGAAAATTAAACGAAGTCATATTTTCTTCAGGAGTTATGGGTGTTGAGAGAGAGAGAGAGAGAGAGAGAGAGAGAGAGAGGAGAGAGAGAGAAGCTCGTTGAGAGGGAAATGAGATGAGTGAGAGCCGAGAGAGAGAGAGAGAGAGCACGAAGACGAGAGAGAGAACGAGAAGAGAGACGCGGGGGTGCTGGAAATGAGAGAGAGAGAGAGAGAGAAGCTCGTTGAGAGGGAAATGAGTAAGAGCCCGAGAGAGAGAGGGGGGGTGGAAATGAGAGAGAGAGAGAGAGAGAGAAGGCAGGAACAAGGAGAGAGTAAAGGAGAACTGCACGGAGCCCGAGCATCAGGTGTCTTATCTATCTGCCTAACTATCTATCTGTCTCCACGCCAGTGAGAATATCACACGTTGCCTCCGTGTGTGGAATCAATCTGAGCAAAATCTTATATGGGTAACTACGGAAAAATATTAACATTGAAATACATAGATTATTTGTCAAATATACGAGATAGAATTCTTTTTAAATTATGGTAAATTTAAGTCAACTTTGATAAATATTCTGCATGTAATACTGTTAAAAGTGTAAAATATTGTATAATCTCTCTAATAAACGATAAAAATAATCCATGTGAGCAGGTGGAAGTGATTTTTTATATACTTATAAATGTCTCTCCATGCTTCTTCTTAAGGTACCCAAAGTATTTTCCCCCTTCCTGTGCCCCTCTGTCTTGTATTTAGTTTGTTCCAACAAGCTTGATGTAGGTCGTCATATTTTTATTATTTAGCATTTTAGAATTCTTCACACGTAAATGATTTATACGTTGCAATGGCAATTAAACTATTTCGACAACCATTCGATGAATGATACTGGCATATATATATATAATATATATATATATATATATATATATATATATATATATATATATATATGTATGTAATATATATATATTATGTGTGTGTGTGTGTGTGTGTGTGTTAGGGACATATCGTTGAATTATTTATAATTGCGGAGTTCAAGAAATAGCCACGAGGAAATTGAATTCATCCCTTATTGATTTTCCTTCAGTTTTTACTTGAATGTCGATAAAATACAGAAAACTTTATTAAAAGGCGTCGACGGAATTTTGGTGCATCGTGTTTTCCACTTCTCTTCCTTTTTCAATTTGAAGTGTTTATATCATTCAAATCTGAAAAACAATAAGGCATTATCCAGAAGTTACTAATTTTAACAGCCGCGAAATATAGGACGCACGCTGAGGTTTTTACCTGGACGAGATTAAACATATTAGTTCAGTATAACTTCTAGTCACTTCAGATAAATGACTTCTTGAAAGCATTGTAAACTAGTACTTGAAATCTATTTTCGTCCTTCAGTTAATTGAAAAGCCCACTGGAGTGGTCTTCATTCTTAAGGGAGCGTTTCCTATCCAGTATTTTATTGCCAGAACTGATTTGCTGCGCTCACTCGATCCCACATCGGTCGTGACCCGCCGTCACATGCGTCTATAGCTGGACCTTGACTATGTAATGAGTAATAGGTAGGTAGTTGGTGTTTGAGTGTTATGCATAATACTTTGCCGTCAGTGTTTCTTCTATGCTATGACTCAACACTTCCCGAGTTAGGGTAAGTCAAGTTGTTGCGCAACGGTTGTCAAGAAAAAGATGCAACTGGTAATGGCGAAGGAAGGGAGCAACCGAAATGCCTGGGTAGCAGTTGCAGTGTTTTGTTTCGTCAGCTCATCGTGGCCGGATCATTTAGATTCCTTGACGATGATTCCACGCTTCCCTCTCCCGCTCACCTTCCCTCTCACCTCCTTCCACCCTCACACTCATACGTCACCCTCTCACCCACCACAGTCAGTTTTCATTCAACATGGCGTATTCGACGAAGTGCCCTCGGGAAACATTCCCCATTAATTCATTCCTTTTCTTGTTGAAGGAGAGAAGGAAATGAGCAAATGTATGAGGAAGATCTAGAAAGCTATTTGTTGATGGAACGCCACCAATGATGGCATTTCGTGAGGTGAAATTAAAACCTTGCCTCTGTTTTCGTGCTTTCGATTGAGAAAATAAGGGGTTTTCTTGCAGGATGTCGTCCTATTTCACCTTTTCCTAAATCAGTGCATCCTTTTTGCAACGGATATTTCTGAAGTCCTATTTTACAGGCGTTTTCGCATTTTCTTTTTATATATTCTGTAACGAGGTTGTAGAGTAAAGAAAGAATAAAAGGGAACTTCCATTTGTTTGTATGTGCATCTGAATGGGTTGGAAGGAATGGTGCACTTTAAATGATCGAGACAGCGTCAAAAATCCAATAGAGATTGAAGTCCAAGTAAACAACCATGGGGTCACGGCTGCCTGAAGAAAGCTGAAGAGAGAGAGAGAGAGAGAGAAGAAGAGAGAGAGAGATCCAAATTGTTCTTTTGTTGATACGCTCACGAATCATCGTGAAGTTTTGAGACCTCAAAGCTCTGCCTGAAAACAAGGAGGCGGGTAAGGAGAGTCCAGGCAGAAATTGACCACTCTCATAATTATTTGATGGGAGACTGCGAGTCCCCGCCCAGTTATCGATTGGCTAAGGGTACCTTACTCCCAGGGGCCCTTCCTAGCCCCACCCACACTCACTCTCTCTCTCTCTCTCTCTCTCTCTCTTACTGTTGGAATGTCGTCCCTCTCCCCCTCCATCCAGCCGTTACCCTAAAACCCTAGTCATGACAGAGGAGCTCCATTCTCCCCCACTCCCCAGCCACGCACGCTTGAAGGTTCTTAGCTATATATCCCAGTCTCATCCCATCTTCTTATAACGGGGCTCTTCTGTTTACGATCATATCCTCAGTCGTGATTCCCTATTGAAGACAGTTTATAAAACGGTTAAAACTTTATGGTCACGGAAGTTTCTTCTCGATTGAATATGCATTTGATCGAAATACCCCATCTCCTCAGTCGCCAGAATATTCATCCCGCAATGAACCTCTGCTAAAGGTTTGAGTGCCCGAATAATTGCAAGCATGAAAACTCGAAGAAGAAAACGGAACCTACAAAGATTGGCGAATCCTGGCTGCCGAGTGAAAATGAAATCTTGAGGGAATTTCGAGAGAATGTAAAGACTTGAAAACGAGGAAAATGAAATTGCCTTTTGGGATAAGACCTCGCTTTTTCGGAGGTCCCTAACTTTTGCTCCGGTGACTTTAAAAGAAACTCGTTCCTGGGAACTTTCAGAATGTTTCGAAAGCATAAGAAACACTGCCCACCCGAAAGAAAAATCGATTGACATTAAACAGTTGGTTTTGTCATCCTTCTACTGAGACCAACGAAATACAGTATATTCAGTTTAATAGGAACATCGTTGCATAATGAGGTCAAGAATGAGACGTTTTTCTTCTTAATTTTTGTTCAGTTTTGATCTGGGTGGGTGTTGCTTCAGGTCCTAAAGAATGTTGTTCCTTTTTCTTCTTCATTTTTGTTCAGTTTTGATCTGGGTGGTGTGGTGCTTCAGGTCCTAAAGAATGTTGTTCCTTTTTCTGAATGCAATGCAACTATTTATTTCTGAGCGATTTGTACATTCATTTAATGAACATATTACCCACATATTTATTTCTGAGCAGATTTGTACATTCGTTTAATGAACATATTACCCACATGTTACCACATATTTAATGAACATATTACCCACCAGCCTTGGCCTTGTTTTAGCTGATAAAATCACCAACACGTTTTGCCCATGGAAATTCTCTCCTGTGGCGCAGGCCTATATTATCCCGTAGGGGGTTCAGCAGCAAACACGTTAAAAATGCCCGGACGTTTCTTCGGCGCAATCGAGTTTTCTGTACAATGTTAATGCAGTATGAGCCGCGCCCCATGAAACTTTCAGCCACAGCCCGGTGGTGGACTGTCCTTTAGCGTTGCCAGATGCAAGATCATGCCTAACTTTAACCTTAATAAAAACCTATTGAGCCTGGAGAGCTGCAATTCGGTATGTTTGATAAGTGGAGGTTGGATGATCAACATAAGAATTTGCAGCCCCCTAGCCTCTGTAGACTTGACCATCTGAGGGCGGACAGAAATAGTGCGGATGGACAGTCAAAGCCATCTCAATAGTTTTCTTTTACAGAAAACTACAATGAGCCTTATGTGGTACAAAGTAGACAGTGTTAATGATTCTTTGCACCGAAATACGACTCCAGTTACATTGCTCTCTGCCTTTTACCTCGCATCAGCTTTTTAGCTTCTTCGTACCTCACTGTCTGTCTGTAACTCTACCTTGTTCCGATTTTCAACACAATTTTAGAAACAGATCCTCCCGGTCGAAGGTTCTGTGTGTCTGGAAATTTGTCTCTGTGGTCTCATTAAACTAGTTTATGATAATGACAATAATGAACCAAACAAAAACTTCTTCCAGTTTTCTTTTGAAGATTGAAAAAGAAACCCACAAAATTACTGTGTATAACGTGTTTACTTATAAGTATTTACATTTTATTGTACTCAACATTCGAGTACTTTCAGTCCCTATCTCTTAAAAAAGGGCCACAGATAGGGCCTGAAAGTACTCGAGTGTTGAGTACTTATAGGTAAACACGTTATACACAGTAATTTTGTGGGTTTCTTTTTTAATGACAATAATATAGAATGACAGTAATGATGGGCAAAGCTTGGAGAAAAAGCACCGAACATAACATTATTGCAATATAATTCTTTATACTTTAGGAAACTGTTGAGCACGGGTTTATTTCGCCTCAACTAAAATGAAATATAGAATTCTCAGGCGCATATATTAATGAATTATAATAAATTTGTAACTTTTTGTGGGGCTTTCATGGATTAACACCAACGCCAGTCTACTAACCCCCTGGTAAAGGTTTTTCTTCATTTGTTGGTTTTTGTATCAGAAAGAAAATTTAATAAATACAATATTTGTTAAGGCATTGCATCACCTGTGTAACAGCATTGTTACAGAGGTAAATACAAACCCAAATATATATATATATATATATATATATATATATATATATATATATATATATATATATATATCTATATATAACTAAGTTTATATTTCTCATCAGTCTGCTAGTAAAGGACTATGCGTTGAAAGACCAAGCAACCACTCCCTTGTTTCAATTTCCCTTCGTTGCATTTGCCTTTATTTATACATTCTTGACGTTCCATATCTTCGTGATTCAGTTATACATAAATATATATATGTCATATATATATATATATATATATATCTATATATATATATATATATATTATATATATATTTCTATTGAAGTTAATGGCATTGTTTGCCGATACTATATTTTTATCAAGATTTTGAATCAGTCTATACTTTAGTTTACGCAGCTGCATATCACAGCCAGTTCAGAACAAGGCCATGAAGAGGATAAGTGCCAGCGACAGGACACCTTCCAGACGAGAGCATCTCCTTACTTGTCTCCTGCCGCCCGAAGCCAGTCAGCACCCTTGAGATGTGAAATGGCACGGCCCCCATAGAGAGCTGCGGGAGTTAACCAACGTAATATGCAAATTTAAATGTACCGAGGCGCATGTTGAGCCTTCAGCAATTACTACATAGGTTGCATAGAAGACCACACCAGAAGCCCGGTTGCACAGATTGCAAATAGCAGAAGTCTTGAGTATAAATCACCAACGGGCTGCGTTAGATAGACAGAGGAACACGAAATACATCCTCCCTTCTTGAATGAAACCACAGGACGTCTGTGAGAATCCAAAGGGAAACATGAGCGACAGAACACCCCTGGACACAACTAACGACAACGAAGCAAGTTATGACTACGGCCAGAGACGGGAGTCACATCCTTGCCCACGCCCTTTGCTGCAGGCACTATGAATGCCCATGTGCCAGCCAGACCACCAGGAGGGAATGAGACTCGCCAACCAATAGAAATTCAGCAACCCAATGACGTCATGTCTAAAATTCAAACATCCGTATGCAATAATAAAAACCATGTATGTTCAATTTATATATTATATATATATATATATATATATAATTATATACATTGTATATATATTAAATATATATATATAGTGTGTATATGGTATATAGTTTATATATATATATATTTATTCCTTGAATGTCCTCTGTAAAATCAGTTTGCCTTAGTAAAGGGTCTGAACAGGACCGAAAGTACTCGGCTATCTCTCTTTTTCATTTTTTCCTTCGTGGCAAAAAACCTTTCTTTTTTTATATATATATATATATATATATATATATATATATATATATATATATATATATATTATATATGCGCCAAAAAAAAGTTGTTCAGTCATTAAGCAATATAGAGTGCATCGGCGTTTTGAGTTCATTACATTTAAAAGCCTATAGCAGCGCTACGAGGCTACGACTTCATGCTTGATGTTGACCTCTAGAATCGAAATGAACAACTTGATTTTAATGACCTGTCATTCAAGGAATAAACAATGAAAGCTTTAACGTCAGTTTCCATGAATTAGCAAAAAAAATTAATGATAAACATGGTAGTGAATAGCCGGACTAAAGTTATTTCTTTCTGTGATAGCGATTGGGTCGGGAGAGAGAGATTATTAGGAAGGAGGAAGAGAGAGAGAGAGAGAGAATTTATCGGTTGTCATTCAGTTTACCCGGACAGTGCCGGGTTGGTCAGTTAGTTTATATATACATATCTCTCTCTCTCTCACTCACTCTTTCTCCTTCTTAATACTCCCCTCCCTCCTCTCTCCTCTCCCTAACTCCCTCCTCCTCCCCTCTCTCTCTCGCTCCTCACCTCTATTCCCCCTCTCTCTTTCTTCTTCTCACCCTTCTCCTCTCCAAATCAATCGTTTACCATAGGATTAAATAACTTTAGTCCGGATATTCACTACCAGGTTTACCTATCATTTCTTCTGCTAGTTCATAGACACTTATGTTAAAGCTTTCCTTTATTTGTTCCTTGAATGACAGGTCATTAAAATCAAGTTGTTCATTTGGATTCTAGATGTAGATGTCAACATCAAGCATGAAATCGTAGCCTCGTAGCGATGCCAAAGGCTTATAGCTGTAATTAAAAAGCCACAACACTCTATATTGCTTAAATGACTTGGCAGCTTTCTTCTTTTTTTTCTTTTTTTTATGCTCATATATCGTCACAATGTAGATCATACTCTGGATTTATTAACTTCCCATAGATAAATGGAAAATACGCTTTAGTGCTAATCAATAGATTTGTATTCTTTCATTTTTAACATACTGATAGCTAAGTTCTATTTCCCTCAGCCATGATTGGTAAAATGCTGTATGAGGAGGCAACACGATGAAATCATGACATTTTGTATTTATACATATATAGCCACCATGAGTGATATCATACCGTGATTCATATGTATACATCGAGCTACAAATGTCCTTTAATATCTAATTCGCTCTACTTCGAAATTAATCAACCCAACAAATTCAGGGTGCACGGTGAAGCCTTAAACCACACCGCCATCGCAAGAGGGTATAAGTTTATGCCGCCTCTCAACTACAAATACCTGTCGCTCTCAGGTGTTCGCTGTTTCTGAGTCGGCATCAACCCACCTCGACCTCGGTAACGTTGTAGTGCTTTTGTCCGCACGTAGCCATTATATGAGTCATATCACATTACTATGATTCATGTACATACATCGAGCTACAAATATCCTTTAATATCTAATGTTTTTTAATATTCTTTTGATGTTATTAGCGATATTTGTGCTGAAAATCTGATTTTTCTGAAACTAATGGTATTGTTGAATATGTTTTGTAAATGTAATAATAAACGCAGCATTAGAGAGATGTGTCGACATCGGGAGCGTTAACTCAAAGCTGATTATTGTTGCAATCGAAGTGCAACCGCTAATTGTGCAATCATGGGAAGTCCCGTAGGGGGATAATGCCGCCAATGCACCTCATGCTGTGTAATGTAGGCATTACTTGAGGTTCTTTGCAGTGTCCCTTCGACCGTAGTTGCAACTACTTTCATTTTTTTTTTACTGTACATCCTCTCATATCTTTCTTCCATCTTACTTTTCACCCTTTCCTAACAATTGATTCATAGTGCAACAGCGAGGCTTTCCTCCTGTTACACCTTTCAAACCTTTTCACTGTCAATTTACGTTTCAGCGCTGAATGACCTCGTAGGTCCCAGTGCTTAGCCTTTGGCCTAAATTCTATATTCAACTCATCTCTAACCATCCTGCCTCGTGCTCTTCATCGTAGTTGCTTTGATTTGTGTGGTCATGACGATGATGACCATTAATTTGTAGGAGCAACCAGTTTTTACGTAAGTATCTCCTAAGAATTAAGGTTATCCGTACCATAATCTTAAATGTGACCCACAACCTTTCCTGATTCATGAAAATCGCATTACGAAAGTTTGTGACGCCACAATCATGTTGCCTTTTGTGATTTTGGTTTTGGATTGACGCAGCTATGCCCGAGTACGCTTGGCTGTCCACTGATTATCATCGCCTCCAACGTGGAGGTTCCCCGTGAAGGGATGGAGGGAAGGAATGAGTGCTCTAAATGCGCCTCAAATAGTGCGCTATTATGGGCAGTAGTAAAAGGGTGTTCGCTACGTCCCTGTGGCCCTAAGCTGCATCCACTTTTTAGCCTTTGTGTACTTTACCTCCTTTCCAACTTCCTTTCTTCAGCCTTGCTCTCTAACGCTCTGACAGTTAGGTACCTTTTAGTACGACTATGGCGTTTGCTTCAATCTCCACCATTAGACCCTTGTACTTTATTTCATTTATTTTCTGGATTTCCTGATATTGCTGGCCAACTACTCTGAAGTGCCCCAGGCTTGAAAGCCTAAATTTTATAAAGATGAAAGGTTATGTGTTTGCAGGGCTTGTTTATGTATTAGCTAGGTTATTAAAAAAAACAACAACTACGAAGGAAGAGAGTATGATACAATTCATTGAAAATGTTCGTAGTCGCACCAACCATAGATGATCACTTTGTGGTGGGTGCCGATGAAAATTTGACGTCGTGTCGCCATGGAAACCACATCAAATCTTACTCGATGTCCATCAAAGGTGACCAGCATATCATATTTTATCCTATTCATTCTTCCTCGAGGTATTATGATAATTGTTCTCTGTTACAGCAGAAGAGTCATCAAGAAGTTGTTAAAGCATCCAAGCAAATTCTGGGGATCATTATGAGCCAAGGAAGAATGCTTTGGGCAGATGCTGAGAAGGATCTGATCTCTGATCCAGATCCTTGTTCAGGATATTTTTGCATTGTTCTATTATGGCAGATATACGGGCTCTCTCTCTATCTCTCTCTCAGTAATTGTCAGAGTAACTATTTTTCTCATTGCCATAAATGCAGCTACGATGATAGTACGAGCACAGAGTGAATAATGATGATACAGATGATACCGGTACTGATAATGATAGAAATAGAACAGGTGCTATCTTTTAGTCTTGAAGGTCCCACTTGATTTCCGTCACCCATTTGAAAAGCTGCTTACTTCTGTTTTAGTTAATGGCGTTATTTAACGTTGGCATTGTGTCCTGATAACCTAATGGCATAAATTGTATAAACCGATAAATCACCGAATACTGATCTACAGAAACCCAGCATCCTCCGCATATATTTTATCTGAGACATAGTGGGAAGCTATTTGGTAATATTTATTACCTTCTATTTACATAATCCATTAAAGTAAAATTTACAGGTTCAATTATTTTTGTACGCGTTTGTTTTCGACTGATTTCCCTTGCATTTACATGTGGTGATCAGTTCCCTGAATGTAGTCTTTCTACGTTTTTAACTTTAGAACAGAAATGGTATTGTAAAAGTTTATAATTGGAATCTTCTGTTGAGAAGACTCACTTTCTCGAACATTCCTATAAAATGCTATAAGTTTCAACTTCCCATGTTCCCTTCCACATTTCGTGGTATTTAGGTAGGGCCACTGATGAATGCTGTTTTCAACAGTATTCATCAGTTGCGAGGGTTTACAGCTGTCGGAAATCATTTCGTAGCGGAGAACGTCACCTACTTCCACCATCATTTATGGACGTCTAAAACTCCCGAAGGAATTGCTTAGAAAAAGAAATTATTTTCTTTCTCTTTTCGCCCTTAGTACTTGGAGAGGAAGTTATTTATAGAGATTAATAAAAAAAAAATTTCTGTAAAGAGACAAATTTTCCGTAAAGTATAGAAATTCCTAGATACCCAACATTGTTACTTGTATCACACATTTTTAGACAATATTTTATGGCTATTTATATGTTTGTTTTGACTGAATGAACACAAAGTTGAGAAGAAATACCTACGTCGAAAAATTTTAAGATAAATGCATAATATTTAACAAATCGTGTATTTTCGATGTCATGACCATTGGTGTTGATTTAGTTGCCATAAAATTAACCAATTCTGTTATCATCACGCAGCCGGTTTTCATGTTGATCGGGAAGGGAATAGGTAAAAAGAGACAGGCAACTAAATAAAGGGGAGAGAGATGGATAGGCTGGATAAAAGGGATAAATGAGACGCGTGATGAGGCTGATAATAGCCTTTGAAAATAGAAAGATGCATCCGAGTGAGAGACTTGTCACCCCAATCAGGCTAAGTGGCCTGGTGCAGTAGAGACTGAAGGATTTCGGGAGAAAGGACCTTCCCAGGATTATTAGGATTTTTCTGAAGTGGGGCTTGGAGTGGATCTGCCGGAGGAAAAGCTCTTAAGGATGCGCAGGATGCGATGAGGCTCGGGCAAAAGACATTTCATTTTTATAAAGAGAAGATTGTAATGGAGCTAGATATCTAGAACTATATATATACATATATATATATATATATAGATATAATTATATATATGTATATATATATATATATATATAGTATATATATTATTATATATATATAGTATATATATATATATATATTATATATATATATATATATTTATATTATATATATATATATATATATAATTATTATATATGATATATATATATATAATAATATTTTTTTTTATTAATATATATATATATATATATATATATATATATATGCTGAGTAATATATCAACGTCTTAAGGCGATTATAGCATAAACAATTGAAAATGAAATAAAATTGCCACACATCATTTTCATTACCCTTCTGTGTTTCCGGATTTCGTGAAGATGATACAAAAATGACACAGAGGATATCGGTATATATGTTAAAGTAACTGAAAGCTTATTTTTCTCAAAAGTAGGTAAACGAGATTCAGAAAAATGAAAATAGAGGCCAACATTATTTTTTAAGCGTCATAAAGTGGGAAGGGCAGCGCCCAAGTGTATGTTATGATGTCTTCCGTGTGAATGAATTATAGAGATTCACCAACCTCCCCCCCCCCCCCCCCCCCCCCCGAAGAATTATATTATATGACAGGTTCCTTATTCTTATTGGAATAAAAGAAATATAATTGAATCTGCTTTTATTAAGTATTTTAGTAATCAACTTAGTTCAGGTATTTTTTAAGTAAAATAGTTACATTGCTCATACAATGTTTGGTTTGCTGATGGCTTTGATCTGTTTTATGAAGTATCCTTTTCAAGTCTGTATTTATTTACTTGACATCGTACCCCGAGCAGAATAAATAATACTCGAAAGAGCTTGGTACCTGTTCTTTGATTTTCATCTTTCCCGTGGTTATGTACGCATGTATATGCATACACACGCACACATGTATATATACGAAAGGGAAGGAGAGGAGTGGACGGCAGGCGGAAGCAGAATAAATTATTGTCATTTTCTCCTGGCTCCAAGTTCCGTAGTAAAGGTAGGAATTTAATACAAGTTTCCTGCCTTTTGCCGAATTATTAGAACATCCTATCATGCCTTTGCTCTTTTAAAAGCCCTTTTGTGCCCTTCTGATTCGTTTTTGTTACCTTCTTTATCTGTTTTTTTTTGTATATATAATATATATATATATATATTTATATATATTGTATATATATATATATGTGTGTGTGTGTGGTGTGTGTATGTATGTATTGTATGTATATATATATATATATATATATATATATATATATATATATATATATATATATATACATAAAAGAGAGTAACATGAGTTTATGCTAATATTTCGAGAAATGAAAGAAAAGGTAATTCTGAGCAGAAAATGTTCTATAGACATATGCATTTAAAGGCTTCGTTTATCGGTGAGGCGAATTTTAAAAATAACCGTTTTTCCCTAACTCTGCCCTCAGCCAACATGGCGTACGCGATGTCTGAGTAGTCAGGGAGAAGGGGGTTGGAGGGGCGGGGTTGATGAAGTGCATTAGGCAACTGGATTGCTAGTCTTTTAATTATGAGTTTTTTTTCTCGCAGGTTTTTGAAAAATGTAATATTACAGTCCCTTCAATTAGTAAATCACCTATGATCAGACTTCACTGTAATCTCATTTTAGTGATTAGCTTTAGTACTATCAAGAAAGTAGTGTAAATGTCACAGAATTGTTGAATTAGGAGTCAGACTAGGCCTATGCTGAATGAGGGATAATGACAGCAATCATGATGACGAGGGCATGCAGGTATGGGAAGTCACTGCACTTTGAACGACATCAGCTTTTTTACCTCAATCGCTTACTGCATGAATATTCGTACTACCTTTTTCAGGAAAGACTGAAGAAAGTGAATTTTCCATAATGTTCCCATTGTTTTTCATATGACAGAGAGGAAAGAATTTTCTGAAGTGTGTTTTTCCCTTCGAATGGTGTACGATGAATACTTTTGATGGAGAACGAGATATTTTTCAAAACACGTTTTAAATCTTTGATTGGTGTTTAATGAATAGGCCTATCTTTGATGGAGACCAGATTCCATTCAGCTTCCTTGTCTTTAATGAATAGGCCTATCTTTGATGGAGAGCAGATTCCATTCAGCTTCCTTGTCTTTCCTTTATCGGATTCCAGTGAACACCATTGACGGAGAGGGAGAAGGCTTCAATGATTCTTGCATTTATTTTTCCCCTTTGTTCATTATGTAAAGAATATGTTTGATTTGGAAGTAGGCTATTCACATCGCATCGGCCTAATCGCCATTTCCTTTTTTAATAACAGTGGCATTCATTGTTGCAAAACCCATAAATAAACATCATATCTGCAAATTCCACATTACTGGCACGTTATGGCATTGTCTTCAATTTCTTGTTCACAAAATGAATAAGGAATCTGACGCTTGTAACCCCAACACGCTCTTGGCGGAAAAGCGAGGCAAGAGTAACAACTAACAAGTGAAGTGACCAACCCCCCCACCTCCCCCCATAGCTATGAGTACACGACATCCCGTGCGCGCCATCTTGGCCATTTAAGGGTAACGGTTATTTTTTAAATTCGCCTCACCAATAAACTGCTGACTACTTTTACACTTTTACCAGATACGTATGTAACTGTAAATTTAATAGGGCATTCTATTTACACACACACACACACACACACACACACACACACACACACATATATATATATATATATATATATATATATATATATATATACATATATATACATAATATACATACATATATATATATATATATATATATATATATATATATATATGTGTGTGTGTGTGTGTGTGTGTGGTGTGTGTGTATGTATATCGAATCGAAATAAAATTCAATAAGGTTTTTTACCCTTAGTATTTACCCGTATTTTAAAATCCATAATTTTTTTTTTTTGAGGGGGGTTGATCACCTGGTAAGCTTGTTCTCATTTTCTGCGTTACTACGGACAGTGTAAAGATATAATTTACTTAGGTTCTTCTGGTACTCACATAAGATGTTCAGTATATTTTCGACAGCATGACTGATAGTTGTTGTACTGAATGAAAGCCGTCAGTTTAATAATTAGTACTCATTTCATGTCCTGAAGACAAATGTCAAATGAAGGAAATTGAAAGGTGAATAACGTATAAGAATTAGACGATTTCCTGTATGATATGGAGTAGTTTGCAGTATGTAATATTTGTTTATTGCGGTGGAAAAGCGCTTTGGTCTAGCGCTGTGAAACGGGATTTCCTTTGTTGAAATATAGTCAACTCAGCAATGTTGATTTGCGAGATGGATTTTCTTTGTTTAACTCTCACTTAACGTAAGCCTCAATCTTGGCATTTTGCATTTGTTCTGTCTCAGCTTTTGGAAAAGCAAATACTTCACAAAATGCTATCTGAACGTCAGTTTCCTTTAATCATTTTCTTCTCTTTGCAGGTATGTTGACAGTGTCTGAGGTTGCACAGAATTCGTTCATCGGTGAGGATAGAGGTGAAGTGTTTTGTGTTTCTTAGAATCATTAGAATATTCTTGGTAACTTTACCTTTTGGATTTGCCCAAAATTGTTAGATTGAACTTAGTACACTAAATCTCTGAATGTCTTTACGAAACTTTTCATTCTGATTCCGTGAAATTCGTGGCTATAACCCAAAAGTTAAATAGCGTACAATTATTTCCTACAATGAGGTTAATTCCCGTAGGGGGGCAGTGCCCTCAGAAGACCTCATGCGGTGCACTGTAGACATTACTTAAGGTTCTTTACAGCGTGCCTGCGGCCCCTAGCTGCAACCACTTTCGTTCGCTCTACTGTACCTCCTTTCATATTCTCTTTTGTCATCTTACTTTCCACCCTCTCCTAACACTTGCTTCATAGTGCAACTGCTTAGAGGTTTTCCCCCTGTAACACCTTTCAAACCTTTTACTGTCAATTTCCATTTCAGTGCTGAAGGACCTCATAGGTCCCAGTGCTTGGCCTATGGCCTAAATTCTATATCCAAACTCAAACTCAAACAATGAGGTTACCTTTTTTTCTCATGTGTGTCTTTTCTCTACGTTATCAGTTATGCGAGGACATAAGTGCTGAATTTTACGTAAATTTGATAGAAAGTGGCGTCGTGCTTAACGGCAAGAGATGAGATTTCGGGGCGGGGTTAGGCGGGGTTGGGGGGGGGGGGGTGTAGGAACGCTGCATTTGGATTCTGGGAGAGCAAAGAATATAGCAATTGGGAATGACGTTAATGTTCTTAGGCGACAGGAAGTGGAAGTTTATCGTCAGTGAATAATTTTTTCTCTGGAACGTTTCCCTGGTTACTACTATTCAACAAATATGGACGTGGTGTTACCTACAGAAACAAGTTAAAATGCGTCGAAGTATCTTCGGCGCAATTGAGTTTTCTGTACAGCGTATAATACTTTATTCACACTCAGCCACGCCCCATGAAACCCTCAGCCGCTGCCAGACGCACGATCATGACTAACTTTAACCTTCATTAAAATAAAATTGCTGAGGGTAGACGGCTGCAATTTGGCATGATGATGACTGGACGGTGGATGATCGACAAACCAATTTGCAGCCCTCTAGCCTCAGGAGTTCTTAAGATCTGAGGGCGGACGGACAGACAAAACACCATTCAACTGTTTTCTCTTACAGGAAACTAAAAATGAAAGAAGCTTTCCTTTGATTTACATCCAGCCCAAACAATCTTCTTAAGCTGTTAATGTTCATTACAAAAAAATTGTGAAGACAGTTTTTGTTAATGCTATAATGAAGGAACAAATAATCAGCGAAATATTTCCACTGTATGATCACCTTGATGAACTTTTCATTAACGTGGATAGATCGATATTGTTCCTGTTGATCTGCAATCCGACTAAAGTCTCTCTTTCTCTCTGTTTCTCTCTGAGTAAGAGCTTCAGGAAAACTGTTGCAAAATCGAGAAGCCAAGGCTTCACCGCCAGCTTCATCCAAGGTTGAAATTATAATGGCGCTATTCAATTGGTCCATTTGCACTGAACTTGCGCCACGGCGACCTCACCCCTTCCTCAGTTCTCTCGTTCCGTTGAGTGATGGCTTCATTATTTACGTCTTCAAAGTGAGGTATTTGATTCCGAATTCAATCATGAACCATTGCACTACCACGACTTCAGCTTAATTACTGAAGAGGTGGTTGATCTCATTAGAAGACTGTTGAGGCTTTTTTTATCAACCAGAGGGTGAAAATTAATGTTGTTAATGGACAATTCAGTAAACGAAAAAAAAAAAAACGTTCCATTATCGATGTTTTCACATCGGAAAGTTCTTATAAAGTAAGCTGGGTATTACTACAGACACATTATTTAGTAACAATATATATATATAAAATGCATATATATATATATATGTGTGTGTTGTTTTTGGTGGGTGTTGGGTGGGGTGTGGGGGTGGGGTTTGGGTGGGTGTTGTGGTGGTGGGGGGGTGGGGGTGGTGGTAAATTTTCCTGTGTGTGTGTGTGTGTGTGTATTCCTTTGTATGTGTTTAGTGTGTATGTATGTCTGTATGTATACATTTTTCCCTATTTTCCTTTTTCCTCAGGGGAAGATGGTGTGGTGGTTTTAGAATTACTCAGTATTTCCTTTTCTGAGTAAATCTTTAGGGATGACAGTTGTAAAGTCCTCGCCATTTTTTTCTTGACACCAGACGATGCTGGTAGCCATTTACAGTTAGGTGAACTGCTGTGTTACCGACTTTGGTCACGCCATGGACCTTAAAAGCACAAGCAGAGAGCGGTTTATTTGTAATATTCCCTTCTTTAGATCAAAGGTTTATATGAGAGCTTCCTGATGCTTAAGGTAGGTAGAATTGTAAATCTCCGTACTTCATTGCTGGTTAAAAAGTCACTGCGTAGTTACATGATTGTATTTGTGAACTAGCTTGTCCTGAAAACAGTGCAGTGCATGAGTTATTGCAAGTCTTGAAATTTTAGAAATAACTGAATATTAGTTAAATAATAATAAATGTACAAGCAAAAACCTTTTTACATTCAGAATATGTAAAGTACATGCTATCTCATATTACGGGATATATTTATTATTGAAAACTACTGAATGCTAAAGTATGTAATTGTAAATAAATGTGGTAGATTGCAAGGGAAATACAAGATTGACATATGTCGAAAGCACAGTTTGTGCAGTCTAAACTACTGGTTCTTTATACTCTTGGTATTTGTTCCGTGTTTCTATAATCCGAATATTAATTGAAATGCCGAATTCGAGTAAGGCAGCATTCACGTTTCGTCTATAATCTTCAGAGGCAGATGATCTATTTTCGTATAACCACTTAAAAGAAAGAGTCGCTGACTGAATTATTTATAGTTGTGTCTGGGGAAGAGGGTCGAATTGAGCTACGGTTTTGGGATCTAATACTATTTGTGGGCTGTCGTTCATGTGAGTGAAGGGGGACGAAGAATTATTTCTGATGCAAACTGAGGAGTGTTTGGAAATGGAGGACAAGTCATGGGTTCAGTTCTTACGAGTGTTTATATTAAGAATGTGGGTGTAACTGAAAAACATTATTGATGGCTGTATTATGCCTAAGAATTCATGAAGTTTCTTTTATTGCCGTTTTTGTCATTTTCCAGCTCTTGCTATTATTTAGTGTGTTCTCAGTCATTTGAGTGTTTGAGAGTTTGGTAATAAGTAGGTCTATAGAAAGCTCGTGTATATCCTCAGTTATGCCATGCATAGGCTACTGAGCCTGTGGTGAAGTGTGCTTTTGTGTTGTTTATAGAATTCTCTTCTTCTTTAACACCGTTATCCCTACATTAAGGGGTCGGTTGCCATATGCGCCTTCTCCACTGCCGTCCTCACAACATCAGGCACGATTTATTTTTGGCAAAGGGGTTTTTATGACCGCACGCCCTTGCTGTCATCAACCACAGTTATTGGCGATGGGCCTCTCCTTTAACTAAAAGACCCACCTGCAAGGCAACAGTTTCGCTAGTCATTGGTAGTTGGCCTAGCCTTTCACTAAAATGTAAGACTGCAAAGTAACAGTTTCCTCAGTTATTGGCCGTGGGCCTAGCCTTTTACTCAAAAGTAAGACTGCAAGGCAGCAGCTGTCCTTTTAGTCGCCTTTTACGACACGCAGGAACTACGGTTGTTGTCTGTTTATAGTATATACCAGCGTACTATTCTGCAAATGACCCAACTATTTATATATTATGGTGGCCTTATGCAAAGGTCCTAGTGATGATAATGTGAACTGTGTAGAAAACATTCAGCTGTAATGGAGAGATGAAAGCGATTAAAGACACTGGAATCTGTAGTATAAAAGATAATTTAGAGAGCGCACACCTACGTAAAACACCTAAGATGCTTAACAATCTTTATGTTTGTGAGATTCTTTAAAATGAAAAAGAATGATTTAGTAAACCTATCTTCTAATTCATTTTTTTCAGGCCCAGAAGCTGACTTTAAAAAATTAGGAATGAATTGCCATATCAAGCTAGAGATGGCAAGTTACATAAAAGAACTGAGATTGATCTCATATACAGTAGCTTAATACACCTAGACATCACGCATCAGGTAACACCAGAGAGTAGCAAACTCAAAATGTTCAGACAATTACGTGTCTCACAGTATTCCCCTGTATCATTCTGTACATTCTTAGATTTGTAAGTTTGCAGGATATATAAACTAGGCTTTGAATTTTTTTAAGTCTTGTACAAGCACAATGAAGAAATGAGACATTATCCCATGCACTGTGCACTGTTCCCTTCTGTGGCCATGAGCGCAGTTTTCATGGAAGGTAGATGCTCGCTTCTTCATCCTAGGTCACTCCTAACAGTTATGCATCAGTGCACATGACATAAATGGCAGGAATTTTGACTGTAGTCATACGTGGTATAAGAGATGTTTCCATTGTTACATGATCTGCTGGTGGCCAATAAACACTAGAGCGAATGGCGAGTAGTAGGTCGTCATCCTCACCTCAACAGCTGCATGACACAAAGGGTCAGCAGCCTTGTGCTGGTACGGGATCTTGCTTTTCAGCAGCCCGTAACTGTGAATTCAACAACTGTACCTGTGAACAAAACCATTCGGCTCAATTTAACCACTGGGCTGGGAATGAAAAGGCATTAGTGGAAGAGAAAGTGTTATAGCAGAATGTGCCAGTAAGTAGGACGTGGGAAGGAAAGGATAAAATTAGAGTCAGGGATCCTTGCTGCCTGCCCAGGTTTGCACATTAAGGTGCCTGAAGAAGGAAACAGCAAGAGAGTGGTAGGGGGGAAGGAGGCAATAATTTAATGATGGTGATTTTTGAAGGATGAGATGTTTGCTTATACTGTCGATGGCTGTATGCCATCAAGGACTAGCTAATAGTATTGTAGTCCTTAAGTGAGATCATGACAAGAGCATTATGACTAAGGCAGCAGTTATTATTCCGGTATGTGTACATTTTCAGTGAATCATTAATGTTTTACTGCAAGTGTTACGCTCTTTGAATATGTGTGAATTGGTGTCTCCTTGATTTATGAAATCTTCGAGTTTTTTAAGGTAGCAATTAGCTCAGTATGTAGAGTAGACTCATTGTTGAATAGTCTCCAGCCGCTTTTAAGGGTAGTGGAGACTGCTGCTGCAGCGGCAGCTGGTACATCACGGTCAACCGAGCCGTCTGTGTAGTAGTAGATATTGGGAGCATATGTGTTGTTTATGGTGATTTGTGCCGCTTGCCTGAGTTGATTAGGTGTGCAGAGTGCTTTGGTCATTGGGGGCAGGGTGAATATTTAACATTCCTTGTGCTCTATTTTCCACAAATCTTCACTCATCTGCAGCTTACATCCATCACGAACTATTATCGAAGCAGTTTTGCCAAGGGTATGCTCTAGCTATCTCCATCTCCTCTTTTGCGATTATCTCATCTACCCACGGCATAATTTCTCATTCTGTCATGCGGTCTGACTCCTAATGTTCTTAACTAAAGCCTTACTTTCAAATCGATAAAATTTTTTTTGTTTATAGATGTTCGCACAGCAATACACATAGTTTTCTATGCATATATATTTTATGCTTAATTTCAGTCCACTAAATTTATAAATCTTATTCAGCTCCTCCTGGACATTATTGTCGCTAGATATTTGAAAGCTTCAAACTCTCTCCAACTCATGTTATTTTATCCCTTTGCGCATACTTTATCTTTATTACTTCTGTTTGCTTCATATTTATTTTTGAGTCCTGTCCCTAGGCATATCTGATGCATTGTATAAGTAAGCGTTTTAATTCTTGTGATGCATTGCTGATCAAAGCATCCTCTGCGCATTGTAAGTCTGCAATGTTTATATAGTTACTGAATCTAAACCTTCTCTTCCATTTCTGTCAACTTTTTCATTTTAAAATTTACGAGAAGAACAAACAGCAAAGGTGAAATAACATTCCATTGTAGCACACTGCTATATACCGCAGATTGAAAGGAGAGGACCCCATCAGTATTTACTTTGCCTCTATTTCGTTTCTGGATAATTCTAATTAACTTTATACGTGTAACGGGAATGCCATGGTGACGCAAAGGCTTCCATGATATTGGTCGGTGGACGCTGTCAAAATGCCTTTTTGTGATCATCGAAAGCCATCAGGAGAGGATTTTGACTAGTTTAGATGTACAGTTCCTTCCTTTTCTAACACCAGTTTCTTAATCTCTAAGTTTTTTATCATTTCTTTTCTCCAGCCTATTGAGATCGAGCATACTGCATATTTTCAATGCAGCCAACATAAGTGCAGTGCCTCTATAGTTACCGCAACCGGAAAGGTGACCCGACTTGGTGCGGTAACTATAGTGCCATGCAGATACAACTCAATATGTTTAGGTTCTGGCGTAAAGCTGGGTGGATTCCCATGTTATCCAATAGACATTGAGTGCATGTATACAGTATGTTCATTTTAAAGATTTTGTTTGTTTGTTATTACATAAGTTTGAGTTACTTCTTTGCAGAAATAACAATATAGCATTTTCTATTTTCATTTTCCTCTCCAAAACAGTTTGGCGTCATGCTCATCTGCTGGGGAAGAACTTTATTCTTCTTAAAGGTCATTGTTTATGTGGGTATAATTAAACCCAGAAATTCATAATATTGTTCTGTATTCCTCAAAACACTTCCAACGACGAAAATTGACGTCTTGAAATATTTTATTTCGAATACCCCCATTGCCAAAGATTTCATCAGTTCATTCTGTTTTTCCAGCTCCGCTCTCATTTTCCTTTTTATTTAACTGGTCAGGTACTGAGGGAGATCATTTGCTCCCAAAGTATCCGATGAAATGAAACGTCAGATGCAGCAGCCTCTGTCTGTCTGTCTGTCTGTCTGTCTGTCTTTGCTTCGTATTTTGGAAATGTTTGCGGGAACCGTACTTCAGCCGATATATTATTGATATTTTAGTTAGTGTTGAACATGCAATGTACATCTCTCTCTCTCTCTCTCTCTCTCTCTCTCTCTCTCTCTCTCTCGATGTATACATGCCATATATATAATATTATATATATATATATATATATATATATATATATATATATATATATATATGTGTGTGTGTGTGTGTGTGTGTGTGTGTGTGTGTGTGTGTGTGTATATATATATAATATAATATATATATATATATATATATATATATATATATATATATATATATATATACAGATAGTAGACAGATAGATAGATAGATAGTACACTTACATACATGGACGCTCATAATTTTATATTCAAAAATAATTTAATGTACGTACATTAAACTACTTTCATTAAGTAGAAGAAAGGAAATTAATCTCAAAGTACATTTCTCATTTTTCCCACGTGGCTTTCTAGTTGTATTTATTTTAATCTTGACTTTATTTCCTTGACCATTCTCTGGAGAAATTTAAATACTAATTCAAATACTAATAACTACTGTAGCTCTGATTATGTTTTCATCGTGGTCAGTAAAGCATGAAACTTTCTTGTAAACAAACAAAAACGTTCATGAGCTCTCTCACCCCAAGTGAGGGCTTTCAAGGTGCCTTGTGTAACGAAATAAAGATAAATTGAGCCGACCCTAATCGAGCTCTGAGCGCAATCATTCACGGATAATGGGGACTTTGGATTTGACTTCACTTGTCAATTAGGATGGTTTGAAATGAAGGTGCTTTCGGATGAAGGTATCCAATTGACTAGCTAGAAGGTTCTTTTCAGTCTTCCTGTCAGCAGCAAAATCAAGAGAGAGAGAGAGAGAGAGAGAGAGAGAGAGAGAGAGAGAGAGAGAGAGAGAGAGAGAGAGAGAGAGAGAGAGAGACTGAAATGGTGGTTGATGGTCTTATCCCTTTGACTTGTGGTTTAGAGTAGATTGTTCAAACGAAGTTTAGCTGAGGAGAAAGCTTTCATAGAGGAAGGGACATGTATCATTGAAAGCAAACTTTACAATCGTGGAAAGCAATAACCACTTTGCCTCTTACATCAGGGTCCTTATCGATTACTCACTGGTCTTTAGTGTAGGTGACTTTGCCATGTGAGTGAAAAGGTAGGAAAGCTTCATGTTAGATAAAAAAAAAAAAAAAAACATTCGACGAGGGGCGTAACAATAGCAGAAAATAGCAATAATAGAAGCTTAAAGAAGATTTCCAACCAAATAACATCAGAGTAGCTTTGGATGTGGACGTATTTCATTGATACAAACTCTTCCTAACAAAGGAAAGTATGATTGTAGATGGTAATGAAAAAAGTAGGAAAGGCTGGGAGATATGTCCCTGTAGTTTCGATTTTCTAAGATTAGGGGGAAAAAACTTGGCAGAAAAGAGTGAATGTCTTAGAGGGAACCCTGAACATATGTAACCAATGCAAAAGGACTAGAGATTACATATCATGAGTAAGTGAATGCCAATTTGCAAAATCAGGTACTGAGGGAAACATGATGAGAGCCTAAGATATGGCCTATTCAGTGCTATTAGATGCACTGGAATCAAGAGAGATTTCTAAAAACCAAACCCAACTATCCAGAATACATGCAAGTATGGGAATGGATAAGTAGCCTTTCTCAGAATTTGGAAATATTATGCCTGTGATGGTTTTCGTTATGTTCTTTAAGTGGAGATACACACACACACACACACACACACACACACACACACACACACACATATATATATATATATATATATTATATATATATATATATATATATATATATATATATATATATATATATATATATAAAGGTTCACATCAATATAACCAGAATGCCATCTTTGAATGAAGCATGAAAAAGTAATTGCCGATGATTATACTAAAATAGCATGCTTAAAAGAGAAAGCATATTTTGTCTTATTTTTTTCCATAGATTGGGCGAGATGTCATTTGATATGCAATGCAAATGTCTTCTCTCTCCCCACCAGCCATTGTGCAGTCATTTTTGTTAAAAATGCTCATAATTAATTCACGGAAAAGTAGGATTTTCATTATTTGCAAAGTAGAAACGGAACATTTTAGTCAGCGAAAAGATTTCTTCAAATCATTTAACAATGAAGGGCAGTGTGTTTAGGTACGAGAGACAATATGCACAAAGAAAACATTCGATTTTTTTATTTATCTACATAGACAGTGATATCTTCAATATGTTTTTTTCTATACTGAGAAGACGTTGGTCCAACTCTTCGAGTTCGTTCTCAGTGAATGTTCGTCTTTGTTCGTGCGTAACGAAGTGTTCACTTTAAAGGTAAGGGTTCGTATTTGCATGATCCGAAATGATCCTTAGAAGAGAAAAATCGTGAACTTGGCCTTTCCTTCCAAATTGAGAGGAAGGTTCAGAAAGAAGCCGTGCGCCGCTCAATCTGCATATCTGTTCAATCAACTTATCGGAGTCACGTCCGAAGCCTTATTCACTCTATACAAGGTAATGCGATAGAAACTAAATTATTTTCTTATTTATGCATCGCGTCGATTGCTCCCTTCTTTATGGTATTGTGACACTGAGTAACGTTTGAGTGTTTACAATTCTAACCTAGCGTAGAATTACTTTAGGAGTTTGTAAAGTTGACAAATATCTACGAATACGCCTCCCTCAGAAATTGAAGTTAAACTAACTGGTAGAGGTAATATATTCTTATGCAGTTCATTTGAAATAAATAATAATAATAATTCTATTTTAGGAGTTTGTAAAGTTGACAAATATCTACGAATACGCATCCCTCAAAAATTAAAGGTAAACAAAATGGGAAAGGTAATATATCCTTATGCAGTTCATTTGAGAGAGAGAGAGAGAAAAAAAAAGATAATAATTCTTAAGTTTTTCGGGTTTACAATTTTAACCTAGCGTAGAATTAATTATTTAGGCAGTTTGTAAAGTAGACAAATACCCACGAATACGCCTCCCTCAGAAATTGAGTTAAACTAACCTGGAGAGATAATATATACCTATGCAGTTCATTTGAGTGAGAGAGAGAGAAAAAAAAAATCTTACAGGACGAGACAGACAGACGTACACAAACAGGTTGATATGGATAACAATGGTGTAATGTCTGTCTGTCAACTTGACTTTAGTTATAATGTTATAGTGCGGGTATTATTCTTCTCGGTACAGTCACATCTCATTATTTAAACAAATTCGAAAATAGAAAACCGATCTAAGAAACAAATAGACCATTCATATTAGGGGAACGGCGGTTCCCAAACCCAAATAAATCCCTCTCATATCGTCTCAGCGATCCCGACGTCAGAGGAAAAAATAAAAACATCTCTTCCTTCCCAGTAAAAACCGCTGAATGGATTGCAAGGAGCTTTTTGTGGATATGCCTCGAGTTAACTTCGTATAGAAAATCTAGTTCAATTGATTTCCGTGTGGCAGATCGTTTAACCATTATTATTATTATTTTTTTTTTTTTGCTCTATCACAGTCCTCCAATTCGACTGGGTGCTATTTATAGTGTGGGGTTCGGGTTGCATCCTGCCTCCTTAGGAGTCCATCACTTTTCTTACTATGTGCGCCGTTTCTTATTATTATTATTATTATTATTATTATTATTATTATTATTGGGCACAGTTCTCCGTGTCGAAAATGATGACAATGATTGCAGGTCCACAATAATATCGCATGTGAAGTATAAAGTCTTTAATACATAATAAAAGCTTTCGAACCTTGTACTAGGTTCATCTTCACTTGACTGAAGATGAACCTAGTACAAGGTTCGAAAGCTTTTATTATCTATTAAAGACTTTATACTTCACATGCCATATTATTGTGGGCCTGCAATTATTATTATTATTATTATTATTATTATTATTATTATTTATTTATTTATTTTTTTATTTTGTATTTCGTCTATCACAGTCATCCTGTTCGACTGGTAGTTTTTTTATAGTATTATATTATTATTATTATTATTATTATTATTATTATTATTTCAAGGCCATCTTTTATTTCAGCAATATTCAAAGTAATAGCCATTTCAGCTGCTTTGAGTTTCTCTTTTGTTTTCTTTATTTTTTTTTTTATTTTCTTTTCCCTTTGGATTAATATTATAGTTATATTTGTGAAAATAATTCTTGCAAGAGCTTAATACTTACCATAAAGTAAAGTTACTTTATAATGAGCAACTTTCTATTGCATATTATTATTATCATTATTATTATTATTATTATTATTATTATTCTATTATTTTTTTATTTATTTTTTTTTTTTTGCTCTATCACAGTCCTCCATTTCGACTGGGTGGTATTTATAGTTTGGGGTTCCGGGTTGCATCCTGCCTCCTTAGGAGTCCATCACTTTTCTTACTATATGTGCCGTTTCTAGGATCACACTCTTCTGCATGAGTCCTGGAGCTACTTCAGCCTCTAGTTTTTCTAGATTCCTTTTCAGGGATCTTGGGATCGTGCCTAGTGCTCCTATGATTATGGGTACAATTTCCACTGGCATATCCCATATCCTTCTTATTTCTATTTTCAGGTCTTGATACTTATCCATTTTTTCCCTTTCTATCTCTTCAACTCTGATGTCCCATGGTATTGCGACATCAATGAGTGATACTTTCTTCTTGATTTTGTCAACGTCACATCTGGTCTATTTGCACGTATCACCCTATCTGTTCTGATACCATAGTCCCAGAGTATCTTTGCCTGATCGTTTTCTATCACTCCTTCAGGTTGGTGTTCGTACCACTTATTACTGCAAGGTAGCTGGTGTTTCTTGTACAGGCTCTAGTGGAAGGCTTTTGCTACTGAATCATGCCTCTTTTTGTACTGGTTCTGTGCAAGCGCCGGACATTCGCTTGCTATGTGGTTTATGGTTTCATTTTTCGTATTGCACCTCCTACATATGGGAGAGATATTAATTCCATCTATCGTTCTTTGAACATATCTGGTTCTTAGGGCCCGATCTTGTGCCGCTGTTATCATTCCTTCAGTTTCCTTCTTGAGCTCTCCCCTCAGTAGCCATTGCCACGTGTCATCGCTGGCTAGTTCTTTAGTCTGCCTCATGTATTGTCCGTGCATTGGTTTGTTGTGCCATTCCTCTGTTCTGCTTATTATTATTATTATTATTATTATTATTATTATTATTATTATTATTATTATTTTGTGACTGGGTTCCAGTGAAATTTGACTGAAAATGTAATATATTTCCGTCTCTCTCATGAAAGAAAGCAAAGCATTAATAGGAGTATGAAGTGTGAAGTGACCAGGATTGCTTCAGCAGCTTAATAATTTCTCTTGTTCTCAGGCCCTTGTTCCAAATTCACAGAAAGAATTTCTTATTAATCATGAAATTTTACATTACATATTTTTTATAGCAAGTTGCTAAGTTCGGTTCAGAATATCCGTTGTGGCATTGTGCGCCGATCAATGAAAGATTAACAGGTTAATGTTCAGAGTGACTAGATTTCCCGGATAACCTTTGGGACTCACTTTAAAAATAGCAGGGAGTGTATCGGGGCCGAAAAAAAGTGTTCCTTTGAAAGGTTTCACGCGAGCTATTGTTAGTGCCCTTGAGTTCAGGCCGGAAGCCACAGGCCGGTCTTTATCTCAGAGCCCATCAGGAAGCGTCTTTGCCGCTATTTATCGAGCTTAAATGAAGAAAGCAAACATTTTAATGAACCATTTAGGGTCCCCTATGCAGTCACACTCGAAGTTTGATGATAGTTCCTTATGAAGCCCTAAGATCCTCCTCATCCTCTCGCCACCTCTACCGAGGAGCCGCGTGAGATGGGGCGAATCAGAGGATTGTTTGTTGTTGCTCTGTTTATGCGTGAGGAGCGAAGCCTTAAGGATGAACATTCATCAGTAACATTACTTAACGGTAAATTTCTTCGAGAGAAACAAACCTCATTTGATACAATGCTTTGTGGAGAGGAGGAGGAGGAAATAAAAAAAAAACTACTAAATTCGTTAGTATAACTGAATAACTGCTCAAATTCCTTCAGACGAGCTAGGAGACACTTACGTAAGAGATAAAAGGGCTGAGTATACGCAAGAGCACACGGCCCTGTTGTGCTTGGTGGTAAAATTGCAGTAAAATAAAAGTTACAACTCATGACAACGCCGTCAAGATGAATGAAAGCCTTCATTGTACAATTTCATTTGCAGGCCGTTGGGCCATGGCGTATTTGGTTGACGTGAACAATTAAGGGAATTGCAAGGATATCTTAATGATCTTTTTGAATAGAAAAATCCCAAATTACTTCCACTAGCCGTGTTTGAAACAGAGAAAGAAGACAGAGTAAGTGGCATCAATTATGCAAGGCCTGCCATTCGAGAGCGAAATCAATATTCAGCTGATGCATCTTTAAAGAGGGAGAGAGAGAGAGAGAGAGAGAGAGAGAGAGAGAGCGAGAGCGGATATCTCAGTTAATTTTGCATGTGCTTACAAGTCCATGATCTTCAAAATCAGTCTGTCAATGGAGAGTTTGTTACTGAAAGAAAGAGAGCAAAAGGGCAAAATGTTGTAGCGAATTTTAAGGATAAATAGGAGCGTATTATCGTCGAGGCTGAAGTCATTTGATTTCCCCGACGCAGATGTTCTCCTCTTCGTTCTTATGTCCTGGCGAAGCGGCGAAAATGATTCCTTATCGATTACAGATGGCTGACCTGAAAAAGCTCGAGGAGCATGTATTCGGCCACCAACAAAACAACAGAACAGTGGAAGACTGGGCAATTAATCGTGGGCCGATTACGATCGTTTTCTTAAGAGTACTAACATTATGTCTTAGCTTCAGAATTCTCATGTCATTAGGAAAAAAAGATTTTACAGTAATTTAGTTCATTATATTTATATGCATATATATGTCTCTCTCTCTCTCTCTATCTCTCTTCTCTCTCATCTCTCTCTCTCTCTTTCTCTCATCTCTCCTCTCTCTCTCCTCTCTATCTCTCTCTCAATCTCGTCTTTTCCTCCTTCCTCTCTCTTCATCACTCTCTATCTCTCTCTCTATATATATATATATATATATATATATATATATATATATATATATTATATATATATATATATATATATAGATATATATATATATATATATATATAACATATATATATATAGAGAGAGAAGAGATAGAGAGAGATAGATTTATAACAGTTGAGGAACAGAAGCAGAATATGAATCCAAAGGCTTTGGAGGGGGAAGAGGAAAAGAAAGTAGCAGTTACTTAACCATGGAGAAAATGACAAGAACGGTTTTGTCATGGATGAAACAAATGGACTTTGGTCCATTTCTGTTCAGGAGGGACACAAACGGAGGACAAATGAGAGCCACGTGAAGCTTTAATAACTGGGATGAAGAAAGGTCATGATATAAAAACGCACCTGATTTTTAGAAGCGGATTTAGCCGTTTGAACTTTAAGGTTTTCCCCAGAACAAGACTGAAACAGCTGGAGCAGCCTCATTGATAAAAGCGAATTTCAGTTCGTTTCAGTTACAGCAAAATAACAACAGACGAATCGGATGGAAGAGGAGAAAAGAGAAATAAGGAGAAACTGTGCCCAAATTTCACAGAATTTTCTCAAGTTGCAGAATCACCGTCAGTAAATAAAGATAATGAGATGGATTTCACTCGGCAGAAGAAGGATAAAGGAAGTTCAGTGGATATTTTCACTACTAAATGGATAAATTTCCGATGCATGTGACCAGTGGTGACTGACTATGTGTTTCAGTCTTATAAAGCAAATAAACGCGCCACCGTATGATACGATGGTGAGGGCGGTTTAATGCGGCAGATATATTTATGCATTAGAGCATGAGTTCTTATCATTTAAAAAAGCACCTTGGGGTAACAGTAGCCACGCCCTTTTATTCCTCGTGGGTTGTAATTTATTTCTTCTTTGAATTTAGCGGAGAGCGAATTCAAAACTGTAACGAAGAGGTCATTGGTGAGACTATTAGAAATGTGTTTCAATTCACGAAGCAAAAGAAAAAGATCACTGAAAATTATCAAAATAATCACAAATCAAATAAAGAATAGTCTCCTTGTAATATATGACAAATGTCAGGATTAAAAATTTTACTATTGTAACTTTGAGAAGCCTGCTCTAATCACATTTTAAACCCTGAGATGACCGTCTCTTTAATATATAAAACAGTACGTGTACTCCAATGACATCATAAGAAAAATAACAGTTCTCAAAAATGAAGGGAACTCGTTGGTTCCCCTGCCACACCGGTCAAGTACCTCGGTTTATAGTACCTGGACTGCTGTGGAACCGAACTGGCACCAGCAACCAACAAGCAGTCTGCAATTTTGTTGCTGGGAGTCGAAGCGACAGCAACAACTTCACGGCGACATTTAGAATTCCTGATGACTTGTGAGTTAACCATGTTATCTTCCCGAGTAAAAGCTGCCTCACCATCCACTGAGCACCGCCTCAACACTGCGCTACGAAGGGAAAGATCGGTCTGTTCTGACATATGAAATGCATTTGAAATTTTAAATCCAACAGATACTTGTATAGTATGTGGACTCAAATCCATTTTTATCCCTCGTCTTTTAAAAAATGGGTTTTAATTTGATCAAGGAGGAGGAGCTTCATTTGCTTCTCCTTCAGAGTCTAGGTTTTCAATGAAAAGACTGCCTGAAAAAATAAACAGGTCTTGGTTTCTGTTAGAAGTGTTTGTGGTGGATACGTCCATTTGAAAGCTATATGTCTATTTAAACACGCACACAAACAACTACGCACTCAAACACACATAAAATAACAACAGCCTCTGAGATATTAGGTTGTTATAGATTGCCCAAATTCGTACGTTTGACCAAAACTAGCAAAATGTTATCAAAATTAACGTAACATCTGTGATAAGTTCCATACCCGAATTGATAGTCTTCCTTCATTCCTTGACATTTATGATCTTGTAGTGCGTGACCTTCTATGAGAGCATTTAAAGTGACCCGTTTTCTGTGGGACTTGCTCTTCTTTCGATGGAAAATTTACCAGAAGTTTAAAAGAAATAAAATAACAATAAATAAACAAAATAAAATAAACCTTCCTAGTAATTCTCTATCACTTAGAGATTGAAGCTAGAAAATGCTGCACGCTGGTAATATACGATGGCTGTGGTGAAACGCAAACAGTTCGTAAAGGAACCTATCCCTCGCACATTTCACCGAATCATCATTAAAGTAGCAACTGATATATATATTAATTACATATATATATATTAATATATATATATATATAAATATATATTATTAGATATATATATGTGTGTGTGTGTGTGTGTGTGTGTGTGTGTGTGTAGACAGAGAGAGATATATTATAGTTAGACCCATCCACTGCAGAAATAGTCAACCTGCTCAAAGGGACTTATAAAATGCAACTAAACAGGATGCATAGCTTTGGATAAAGGCCAATCTAGCCACGGGCTGCTGAAAGATTTCAATGACCCAAAAGATGGTTTGGGGGACCAGATATCTTGAAGATTTATGGAAGCGCAACTGATTCCTGTAATGCCTTAAAGCTTGTCAATATCGTGCACTTGCATGAAGGCAATCTATTGAAAGTTATGGTTGCAGGAGAACTGAAATATCCTTTAGAAGTTGGGACAAGTGTGATGTACTGTGGATTCTGCCACCACTGTTATTTCGTTCAGTTATAGATTTGCCATGGAAATAGTTGTTACTACACAGATACAACAGCAAAAGCAAATATCAGATAGAGAGTAAAAGGATAATTTATAGCGCAAGTCAATGTCAACACTTACCATATATTTGGCAGTGCCAATAGTTTTATAACCAATGGCAGTGATATCACGTCAAGGGCCACTCCAGTATTCAGGTTTGTTAAATTTAAGATACTGTACTGTGCTCATGAATGTATCACTGCTTGTTCTCATGAAACTCATAAAAGCTTCCGTGAACTTTACCTCATTCTTCTCGAGCCTTCTTTCTCTCGTTCTGATGTTCCATAATTTCTATTCACTACTGCTGAGTACTTACGTCATGGTTGTTAAAGCTTTTTCTTTATATAATATATACATGGCGCGTACGAACAGCCGACTTGAAAGGTATATTGGAAAGGACGGGCTTTAATATGCAGGATGTGTGAGATTTCGTGCAAGATAGAGCTGAATAGCAGGGCGTGCATGTTGGTGGAAGGAGCAACATAGGGGAGATCCCTTAAAATCCATACTGTCCTGGTGACCCAAACAGTCATTGGTTACTGGCAGTCAGTCCACTTCACCACACTGCAATGAATGGAGCAATGGCCACGGTGTTCCTCACTTCATCCTGCAACACCAGCTGAGAAACGCGTGAAAAACACTTTCCGAAACAACCCTGCTCCAAGCGAAAAGGAAAATAGAAGGACGAAATGTACTGTCACTTTATTATTAAAAAATATAGAACTTTGACAGGTAAAACTTATCAGTACGTGAGATATTTAACATAGGGCTACGTATGCAGGTTTGCTGCCAACCTTCACAGCTGCAAATTTAATGACTGATCGCCCTGTTTTAAGGTATCGTGAGCCACTTTAGACTAAGGCATCCCATATTTTGTTTGGCCCACATTAATTAATTTGATAGGCGCCATTCAAGGATATATTTTACTTCACGTATATGTAAATAAATATATAAGTAAAATTCATACCACATACTTGCATACCAGCCATACATGCGTACACATGCATGTGATTTTATATTCACACGCACATAAAACACACACATATTTACGATTACATATTTACGTTCATTGCTCCCTCTTCTCACTTTCCATTTACCACCATATCCTGACTCTTACTTATATTTAATCGCAACCTCTATTTTGACAAACGATTTTAAGATAATTTACTAGCTCCTTCAATTTCTCTCTACTATCCAAAATCACTACGGTACAAAGTTTGTATCCCCCAACTTTGAACTTTATTATTTCTTGCCTCAAGCTTCCGTTATCACGTCGTCCATACAGAAGGAAAACAGCTGCAGAGAGATTTATTAAACACATTTCTGTCAATGCAACTCTTACAACAAGTGAGCACGAGTCTTTCATTTTACGGAAACACGTGGTTTGTTACAATAACAAACACATCAGTCTCTCAAAACACGCCTTCTATAACATGCATCACCAACTTCACCTATCATCATGCGTCTGCCACGTAGTGTGTTCCATTTACCCTCTGCGTCATGCAGAACAGTGTCACTTTAATAAGCGAGATCATCCTTGAGAATCCTCTCTCATTGAACATTATGTTTTCTGCATTATTTCGTGATCGACTTTATAATGACCTCCATTTGCACGGCCATTATGGATGATCAGAACAAATTGAATTATTAGTCGGTTAGTCATGATGATCTTAGGCTATTCAAGGATCGGCCTCCTTTTGTGACTTTTTTCCTCATGGCCACATTAAAGGCGCATAGGCTTCCCATCTGTCTTTCTCTCTGTCTCGCACACGTACGCACACGCCCGCGCGAGCGCGTGGTTGTCTGTATATTAGATTAAATTTCTTCCCTTTTTGGTTTATTTGCAATCGATATTTTCTTTTCCAGTGCCATAGTTCAAGCTCGCAAGAAAGATTTAAAACCCTATATAGGCTCTGGTGAATTTGTTATGGACAGAATAGTCAGCCAGTAGATATTTCGACACTTAGTCCTTTCTTTTTCACTGACAATTTATTCAATTATGAAATCATTTTACTTAAACTCAGGAATTTTTTTTTACTGTCGATGGTAGCTAATTGGAATGAACCTTACAAAAGAATGGGAAAAATTGTCATAAATTAATTAACATTGAAACAACTTTAATCTCCATGTAAAGCTGCTGACATGAAAAATCAGGTTCGTGAACCTTATACATACATACATACATACATACATACTACATATACAACACAAACATACATATATAGATATTATATATATCAGTATATAATATATATACATACATACACACAAACATATATATATATATATATATATATATATATATATATATATCACACACACACACACACACACACACACACACACACTAACTGACCAACTCGGAACTGCATGGAACAAATTTGAAGAACTCAAAAAAACTATTCCATCATCCTTGAGAATTATTGTTGTGTAAAGTATGTGGACCATCATTGGAAATACTTTTCTTTCCTTTGATTGATAATTCTGTCTTGAATTCATTACTTCAAATAAACATGATATATCCATATGTACAAATATCCTTGCACTTATCTGATTAAAATTGGGAGAGAGAGAGAGAGAGAGAGAGAGAATGATTGACTTGCAGTGGCAAACATTCTTGGTTTTTTCTAGTATGACTTTATGGTTTAACTCCATTCATAAAAAAAATGAGAGAGAGAGAGAGAGAGAGAGAGAGATAGCAAGCATGTTTGTCCTGCAGATGTTAAAAACCTCATAGATAAATTATTATATTCCAGATTGTTTGAGTGATGCCTGAGAGAGAGAGAGAGAGAGAGAGAGGAGAGAGAGAGAGAGAGAGAGAGAGAGAGAGAATGTATGGTAGAGGTAGTTGCTCTATGATGAAGTTAGGTGTTCGTGGTGGTGGTGTTGCCTAACTACGCGATCATTATTTCAGACCTCATTTTAATCGACTTTGTAAGGAATATGTCACCGTAACATCATGAAGCCAGTCTCCATAGCGAATTTTGAAGGTGAAAAACAAAGGAAAAACGAATGAATTAATAAGCTAATTTGCATTTAAAACAGTTTAAAAAAAGGTAATACCGTCCCATTTGGTGTCGGTTTTAGCTAGCAGTTACTTAACATAGAGTTGTCTGTTGGCTACATGAATATTATAAAAATTTTAATTTTAGACACCGTAGAAAAAGATGCAACTGCTTTGGGTTTCGTGTAGGGTAGTTTTATCACAGAAGCATTTAGTCTGCTAATGCTTATGAATGCACGATTGGTGATAGATTTGTTTCGTCTCGTCAAGGAATTAGTTCTTGATACCCAATGTTGTGCCGAAAACTACGATTTTTTTTTTTGGATTAAGTAGTTAAAAATAACGATGGTAATATCGCAGGGTGCTTAAGAATTCGTATTGTATTGGCAAGGTATGATAAAGATACGTTTCGCTTAAATGAATACTGAAAAAAAAAATGGTTGTAATTTTGTTGTGGGAAATTTTTTTAATGATGGTGTATGTCTATCACAAAAGCATTTGGTCTGGACTTTTTTTCCGTGGTGAAGATTGTAAAACACTTTAAAACTGATGTAGGTTTTCAATATTGATTTTACCGAGGTAATAAACAATTATATTACTTTAATTCTCTTTTAAATTTAAATTCAATCGAATTATTTTCACGTCAAATTTCTGGTCAAAAAACTTTTGATGTTTATAAACCGGGATTTAGGATTACGTTGGAGATTTCCGTGAGGGCGCCCAGTGTAGCGAATCGCTAATTGGCAGGGAGTGTCGTTATGATGCTTCTTGTGTGGTCCTAACGACTTACATTTACTTAAATTTTCTTTCAAAATGTAAATCATTGAGCCTGCACGTGCATTGCAATGAGTAAATGCACCTGACATATATATATATATGTGTGTGTGTGTGTGTGTGTGTGTGTACACTTTTTTCCTCTAAAAGAGGATACTGCTGACGGCGTTATCACAAACAGGAATAAGATTGCTAAACCAATGCCGTATCACGTGTATATTATGTATATATTATATATATATATATATATATATATATATATATATATATATATATATATATATATATGTGTGTGTGTGTGTGTGTGTGTGTGTGTGTGTGTGTGTGTGTTTGTATATAGTATATATACGGGATACGGCTTTGGTTTAGCAATCTTATTCCTGTTTGTGATAACGCCGTCAGCAGTATCCTCTTTTAGAGGAAAAAGGTGTTCGGTTTGTGGAAAAGATATTACTGAAATATGGGAAGACTCTGATAACCAATTTGGATGCGTGTCCTATGCACAGCAAGTATTTTCCCTTTTCGGGGACGACACTCGTTTTTCTACTCTTGGAATAGTGAAATTTATTTTCTTTCTTGTTCCTCTAGAGAGGCTGGACTTTACTTCCTCTTATCTTGGCTGTCTTCGTTCCAGAATTAAAGCAAGATTTTTCGTCTCGTGTCAAAATTAGGACCATTTCACTTGGGATCTACGGGACGGCATCGTTCACGCCATATCGTCTGCCTCTTCCCTTGAATTATTTTTGGGAGAGATTCCATCTGCTGCTCATGTGCTTGCAAGCATCATACGCGAGTATGTTTAGCATTCTCCTGTTCCTACACTGAGGCACCACTTCATTTTAGAAAACTGCCTTATTTTTGCTTTATTTCGCCATACTTTTGGATGACACGCTATTACGGTACCTGAAGCCGCGTTCATGTTTTGTGTCTAGCATTTGTTTTCTAATCTGAAATTGTTTTGTCATACGCGCCCCTCTGTGCATCGTGTGACGCTCTCTTCATTACCCTTTTTAAAGTTCAAGACAATGTTATTCTGAAAGACCTCGATGCTTTTTACAGTGTAAATGATTAGGAATTTTGATTTGGCTCTTATGATTTTCATCACATCAAATATTTGATCATTGTGATGGGTCGGTTCCAGAACGCTGGATTTGACCCTTGCCAGAGTCCAAACGATGTGCTGGATCCAGTGAGTGATGGAAATGATCTCTCGGAGGGCACCGGTCTGGTTCTCCTAATGATACCGAAAGCATGTGGAAGATCTCATTAAAGGTAATTAGATATTGTTATTGCTCCTTGGGGCAGGAGAAGACTCGGGTGACCTCAAATAAGGAGGGGATAGATTTCTGGAGTCAGAAAATCTGTGCTTAAAAAACATCCGGTCGGAACTCTCTCTCTCTCTCTCTCTCTCTCTCTCTCTCTCTCTCTCTCTCTCTCTCTCTCTGAGAATGCGCACGGACAGACATTAATGGTTTGAATATTTTAGATGGTACTAAAGGAGCTCATGCTGTTTTTTTGTGTTTCAGTAGTAGATAATAATCGGACATTCGCAACTTTTGCCTAATAAGAAGACGAGTGAAACGAGTTATTAGGCGTTTTCTTCATACTTATGGCTGAGGATTTTCTTTTTAACTGTCATTGCAGAACATGACAGTTTATCGAGTAACCCCGCATTTTCTGTTTGTTTGTTTTATTTTATGAAGAGTTTTTTCATACAAATTGTGGTGGGATTTGGGCTCTAGTGGAGTGAAATTATCCTGAAGTTTATTACGCATGTTGAGCAATATACATAATGTAATTTATTTGTATTTGTACGACTTAGATGAGGAAAACATTTGAACAAATGGGTAGGAATTCTGTCTTTCAAATATCACTCATGAGAATGGGTTCTCTAAAGAAACGTATCGTTGCCATTCTTCCCAGATATTTTGATAACGAATCCCATCCAGGGCGAATTCTGGTATAGAAAGACGTCTGTGTTGCGTTATAGTCAAGGTTGAATTTTATGGGCAATTCTATAGTATACATGAATTCGATAAAGCATTTTTCCGTTATGTTTCCCGGGAATCATTGTTTTTCTTTTTATCAGACTAATTGCCTCATAAATATTCAGTTCTGCTATAAAACTGAATTACTAGAGAATGACTTATTTCCTTCTTTTCTCACACTTTTCTTCTTATAATATTCTCTCGTTTCGTCACGATTTCATCATCTCTTTATGGACCTTTATTTATTGGCATTAATGGCCTTTGGCCCCGGGGATGGTTAGTGCAAATAGCCCTCCAGTAGGAGCAGTATTCCAGTCATGCATAAAGTGAAGTTTAAAGGCTCAAGGAATATGAGTCCCATACTTCTTGCAGTTGACACTTCCGCCCCGCGCCACTCTCCACTTTACCCCATTTTTATTTATTTGTTTGTTTGCAAACCCCAGATTTTTTTCTTTTTAATAGTGTCCTGTTTTCTCTATTTTAGTCTTCTTAACTGTCGTTCTCATAATGAACATAGTTAACGGTTATTATTACCCTTGGACACAAATCTCATTTGTACTATTATCTTCCTTCTTTCTGTGTACAATTTTTATTTTCTTTAAGTTTTTATTCAATAAATTATTTACAAAACATTACAGCAAATCCAGAACTACATACATTTTCATCTAAAATACATTGCTTTTAATGTTACAAAAATTCTTTGAAAAATACTTTAACAATTTCTCTTTCAAAATAGCCTTGATATCTCTCTGGTTTTTGATAATAGAAGCTTTTATTCTGTTTATAATCAAACGTTCAGGCACATTCTTGTCTTTGAACAACCATATATTTACAAAATTAAATTTGCAGTGTACCTTTGTTTGTTCAATGACTCTTGGAAATCAAAATACATAATTCTAATGAAATTGCAGTGAACAAAATGTTCAATTCGGACATTTTGCATTTCGTAGATAAACTGAATTTGGGTAATTTTATTATAACATTTAAGTATATATCATTACTTGTGATTTGTCATTTTTCAGCTTATTCAATGCATTCATTTTGCCTTTATAAGTCTTGCATATTGGTAGGATTAGCTTTCCTTTCAAGGCCATTAATTCTCTTTATAATGTTTTGAGGGCGTTCAGAGAAGTATGGAAAGGAAAGGCACTCTTTGGAATTTCATAAAATTCGCGGGATACATCTGCAGTATCACAGAATTCTCAATATTTGATGTTTTCAAGAACAGAAATCATTTCCTCAGTCCAAAAGTTCCTCGCTTGTTTATCATTCGGTAATACCGTCTATGAATTGATTTCTTTAAAGTAATATTAATGTTTAAATTTGGTAGCATTTTTCGACCACTTCGCTGCCCTATTTCTAGCATCATCTCCCATCAGCTCACTTTGACTTGTTATGATTTTTACATTTTATGAATCTTACATTTTGATATTACATCAAATTTACCATTCGCTTAGCTTCATTCCCTTCTCATTCCATGGTTATTTATTCAGCACCTATTTTGCTATGCCATTTCCTTGGTTCGCGGTTCTGGATTATTCCCCCGATTGTTATTGCTCTCATAACCACACATCCACCCTTTCAGTGTGTTTATATTCCTATTCGTATTTACTTCAAACTATCTGTTTACTTTTAGCATCGTTTCCTTTCCTTCTTGCATGAACTTAATACTGATTTAAGCCTGAAATTATGTATTACTGTTGATGCTTGTGGAACCCTATGTCATTCTTTAGTCTCATGTTATTTGGATTGTGTGTGCTCCTTCCAGCTCTCCTTTGTCGTTACCCTTCTTATGGCCGCATAAAATGATTCTGCCTGGAAATAAGCAGAACAGCCTGAGTTGTCCGGGGTTGCCCTTCCAATGTCTTTAGCGACCCCCGCTGGGGGGGGGTGGTTAGCTCCCCAAACCTTCGCCTCTGCATATTATGGGTTGCATGCTGCCGGCCTGACTGTTGCCTCTTCCTGCTGTCGAGAACCATTTATTTTCGGAACATTCGTCTGCTACTTGCGTATTACGGAGCAGCATTTTTGGAACTTTCCATGCTGAAGTGTTTCGAGGCCTTGAGAAGGCGGTCGAAATGCCAGCTAAATTCGTGATTATCCATCATTCGTCGCTATGAGTGATAAGTTTTGGAATATATTTTGCTACGGTTACCATCCTAACACAAACTTCATTTTTGCAGACCTTCTTTAGTGTTTCAGTAGGTGTCGGGCTCTTTCGATCGTTGAATAAGATGAAGGGACCTACGACTGTGTGTAATAGACAGTACTATGAGTCTAAAGTATTGCTTGTATAACTATTTTGTCTCAGAACAAAATTGGGTTTTTATACATGGTGTCTACAAATACTATGCTTATATTTGCTTTTTTTTTATTGTTTTGGCCCGTATTTTTGTGTGTAGCATTAACAAATCATTTAGAAGGTGAATTTTTATATATATTCTTATATTATTTAGATCGCTATTTTTTAATGAGGTATAAATCATTCATATTTCAGTCGCGTATTTTTCGCTCTCTATGACCCGGGATTATCAAAGGCTTATATTTCAATATCGGTTATATAATTATATCCCCGATGCTCGGATCTCCAACAAAGCTATCAATACCAGATTCGAGGTGGCTGTCAAACTCAATTTTTGTTCTCTTTAACCTTCTCGATCTTTTCTTCCAAGGAAATGATAAGCTTTACAGAACTCTCGGTTTACGTGAGATTTCGTCTCGTCTTTGCTGCAGTCTGATCAAATACTTTCTTTAGCTCAAAGACTTTCAAGAAAGCGTGTATTCATAGATTTCGGGAAATACAGTTTCTCTAACAATATTACAATCTCTTGTCACTGTCTTCTGCATATGATTGCTTTGCCATTTCAGTCCCTCTAATCTTCTCCGAATAAGATGAACATGGAAGGATTAATTTTCAGCGTAACTCAGCTTAAATATACTTCAGCCCCAAATAAGGTGAATGAAGTAAACTTGTTTTTGTCCTTTTGATGCAGGCAATGGCTTCTTAACTCTGGGAATTCCTGGACTTTTTTTTTAGAAACTTTTTTTTTTTTTATATCACTACAGGTGTCTAGTTGCAGCTACGACAAAAATAAAATGACAGCAAGTGGACGGTGTTTTTTCTTCACGGCATAAACGGACTATTCGTCACGACTACTCTAACATTATCTAAATGTTTTAAACAGATTTCCATTAGAGAGCACGATTCCCATTACTGGGAGATCTACAGAATAAAACAAAAGTTCAAACGAATCATCACGTCAACGCGAGATACGACTTTAGCTTCATTAGCTTAGGGTGAAATGCCTCCAGCGGAGACCCTGAAAGTTCTATTACCTCCTGTTCGTGCTTAGAACATTTGAGTTGACAGAAGAAGAGTTAGTAGTACTGATGTATCGGGTCTGTTTTCTTCTTCACCTGTGAGTGATAAGGAAACTTTCGACAGTGCCTTCATTTACCTGTTAATCAAGAAAAACCGGCAGCAAGAAAATTAACAAAAAGGAGTTGAACTATACAAATGATAAATACGTAGAAATGAAGCTAGAATCATTGATAAACAGAGTGTGAAATAAATAAAATAAATGTTGCACGTATAGTTTAAGAGCAATAATTGAATTTTCTTAATATGTACAATACTAAACAAGGATTATGATGAATTCAAACGAATTCATGGCCATAAAAATATGACATATCAAAATGACAAATAAAGAACGAAACTAAACTTGTATCAAATAAAGATATTCTCTTAAAACTGAAAACATAAACCAGAAAATTCCTCAATGAATATTGTTCCTCGCTATGGGTAACGATGAATGGAAGTGCTGTGGAACGAAGGTTGTTGGACCGGAGGGTAAATTTTTATTTATTTGTTTATTTATTTATTTATTTATTTATTTATTTATTTATTTATTTATTTATTTATTTATTTATTTATTTATTTATTTATTTTGTAGTAGGAATAGTACGACGATCTCTCAAGCGTAACTGTTTGTTTGGGTCTAAGCACTACCTACGCAAATAAGTATAGTACATTGTGCTTCTAAAAGAACGTTCCTTAAATATATATATTTTATGACAAGAGATTTATACATATGGATATTTTGCAGGTATTTATATACAAACGCACGACGGTAAGTAGCTATTAACTTTATGGAGTCTATGCTACCTATTATTTAGGAGAGCTAAGACTCCAGCTTATACTTTGGGGAAGTGAAAGAGTCAGCCAAACAGGAACGAAAAATCAGACTCCTTGAATTTATCTTTTAGAAATAAATCTTGATTGCATAAAAGGACGACTCCCTCCTCCTCTTCCTCTTCCTCTGTCTTCTAGACAAAATACCTCAAAGTGGAGTCCTTTGACAAACAACGGTAATTAGAATTTAGGCCAGCTGCGACCACGACGTTGTTTAGGCGCTTAGATATAATTATACATTATATCTAAATAGGATCATAATTTATATTTGAATACAATTATAAATCATAAATCATAATATAATTATAATTATGAATTTTATTTAAAACGAAAACAGCTCTCACTGTCTCATTAAGCGCCTGTGCTGTAGGCGTGATTGAGTGAATCTCGTTTTGCAGAGTAATAGCAGCATTCATATTCTGTTGATTTCACACTATTCAGGGCCAGGAATATTTTATTCGCTTATAGCATGACGCCAGAGAATTTGAATAACGCATTTAATCTTTCTATATAGGAAATGTTTAGAGAAATCTTCCTGGCAGCTGCGTGGGTGTTGAAGCTCAGGATTGGATACAATGCTATTTCAAAGATTTGTGCAACATTACAGCATCTTTTTTTTTTTTTTTTTTTTCGGAATCTGTTCATGAGTACCTTTGTCCTGCTGTTTATTAATATTCTTATTTATTTATTCATATTGGTTTGTATACATTTGCATTTTTCCAGGTAGACTTCTCTCCCTATAAACAGTAGATGGTGTGCCAAATATAACATCCTCGTTTAATTAAACGTGAGAATAACTCCTTCTAGGTATACAATGATCATTTCTTAATAAGGATTTGTCTGGATGTACATGTCTCTCTTATTCTCCTTTATAGCACCTCCATAACCGGTTAACGCCTCAGTGGCGTGGTCAGTATGGTGTTGGCCTGCCACCTCGGTGGTCGCGAGTTCGATTTTCGGGCCTTCCACTGAGGGGTTAGAGATATGTATTTCTGGTGATAGAAGTTCACTCTCGACGTGGTTCGGAAGTCACGTAAAGCCGTTGGTCCCGTTGCTGAATAACCACTGGTTCTGTGCAACGTAAAAACACCATACAGACAAAAACACAAAACAAACAAATGACCGGTTAATAAGAGATTTACGACGAAGACATCTTGATGAGCGAGACAGCCATTTGCCTCAAATAGTTAAGTTGTGTACTACCTAACAATTCCAGATTGTGGACAGCTGCATGGGAGAGGAAAATATGTTTTCTAGCCTAATCTTTCCATTGAAAGACACTCGAACTCTCAGGGACGGGCTTAGAACAAATGAATCGGTACCAAGTTAACAAACATAGCATCATTTTCGAGCAGGAACTTGATCCGCCTCCATATGTCACAGCAAACGTGATATATAGAGACTAATAGTAACAAAACTGGACATAACGAAACTGAAAATCTTGTAAAAGCTTATTTCAACTACTGCTAGGTGTTCCATTTTCGGGAGACCACCGCAAGGACAGTTTTACTGGTATTGCTTGACGGAGGGGGTACACGTCCCTCCCAGGCTGATACATATCTGTCAAAGTGGAAGGCTCCAAAACATTTCTGCGCTCGGTGCTTCATTCATTCCAGCAAGACTTCCGTTCCAACGTAACAGTTGTCATTTCATACTGCTTGTTTGTTATCCACATTGACTGCCTTGTTGCCTTCACCCTGGGTTAAGAACAAAATGTAGCATATGCGTTGACATTTGTTGAATTGTATTTTCGTTTTAAACAGAAAAAAATTTGCTAATTTCTTTCAAAAATCTGCTGAATATCATTGTGACCTTTCACATGAAATAAAGGTCCATGCTTCTACTGTGCACTCTTATTCCTACATTTACAGGAATGAATAACCTTAATAATCTTGACTAAAGTAGCTGCTTTCTCAACAATACAGACTTTCTCTTTCACACAAATACACTCTTGCATGAAGCCTGCAATGTATGCTTGAATACCAGCCATTCCTGCTGTTTATCACAACCATCTATAGCGTTTGGTCGTTTTTTTTTTTAGATAAAGTTTGAAGAACTTCATTCCTGCATTTAGAGATCTTCCTTGTGTAAATTCATGGGTTGTTCAAGAACGCTCAATATTGGTATCCTCAACAGTATAGAATTGTCTTGGTTCCAAGTAAAGTGAAAGTTATATTGAAAAGTCTTAGGCAGTTTGACTCCTTGTACTAAAACGGGACAAAAGTCTAAAATCACCTTTGGATTGTGAATTTTTTTTTTTTATCGGGAGATGACACTGTCCTCCAGTGGGTGGGCCCGTCTGAGCTACTGTCCAAAATTTAACACCAAGTGGCTCAGATTGAAAATATAATTCCTTTTCTTCCTTAGTCATCGTTACAATTTATTCTTTTGTTTCAGGTTTCTCATCTCTTTCAATTTATTACAAAAGGGCTTTTTTTCGTTCTTTCATCCTTTTTTTTTTTTTCCTAACTCAATGAGCCCATCCGTCCGATCGCTTATCAAGACCAGTCACAATGCAGTAAAGCTGAGAGATCAGCAGAGGGAGACCAGCAGCGTGGACCAGCTGTTACAGTCTTTGACCCAATCTTCTGTGAAGAACGTAATGGATAAAAGTTATCTGCGGTCAAACTCTAAAGGCATAGGTGCAATTCCTTGCCGGATCAGATGCATTGAATTACGTAAATATTTTTGGGTTGAAGTTATTTCCAAAACAAGCAACTTCGATTTTCGGGAGCATTTGTGGCGTATAATATATATATATATATATATATATAATATATATATATATATATACATATATATATATATATATAATATATATATATATATAATATATATATATATATATATATATATATATATATGTATGTATGTATGTATTTATGTATGTATATATATATGTGTATATATATACATATATATAAATAAAGGTTTTTGCCACGAAGGAAAAATGAAAAGCGAGGTAGCCAAGTACTTTCGGTCCTGTTCGGACCCTTTACTGAAGCAAGGGTCCGAACAGGACCGAAAGTACTTGGCTATCTCGCTTTTTCATTTTTTCCTTCGTGGCAAAAAAACCTTTACTTATACATAGCATCACGTTTTATATACTTCGTGATCAAGTTATTTACATGTATATATATACATACATATATATAATATATATACATATATATATGCATATGTATGAATGTCTGTGTGTATCTAAGTGAGCTGGATATGTTAAGGAAAGGTGTGCGTGCAAGGTATGCGGGAATGCCTATATTTATTATTTAGCAGAGTCAGGAGAACGAAATACAGGTTCTCGGAAAGTGGCTATGTACGTCCATAACGGAAGTACAAAAACCCAGACAAAACACTTGATGTAATTGAAGCCGGAGTTTCCAATGTCATTTTTAGTCAAAGAATTGGTTTTTATGCAAATAATAACCCATTCTGATATATATCGTACTTAAAGAAAACCATCAACTGGACACAGTACCCGTCATACTTTTTTCTTTTTTATGAACGAATGTATAATGACTCAATTTATGCGCCTTTGTCCTCCGAAGTTAGTCTAAAGATGGATGATTGATTTTATTGTACTTTGTGTGGATCACACACACATACACACGAGTGCACACACACACACACACAGAGTGCACACACACACACACAGAGTGGGGGGGATGGGGGGTTGACATTATAGACCATATTTGGGGTTATTGCCTGAAGGATCTGGAAATATTTTGTAAAACTAAATCTTGTAATATAGTGGAAAATGCGCACTATCGGCAGTATTTGCCGTTAACTATGGCAATTATTCCCTAATTTTCCTGTCTCGTAAAATTCTTTCCCTTTCTTATTTAGACCAGCAAACATGAATCATTGCATTTGCAGAGAAAGGATATCGCGCTGATCGTTTAGAAGCCGCATGCCAATCAGCAAACAATCCCAGACGTGGAAACGACCGTGGATGATAAACAGCCACAAATAACCGTCATCATTCCATAATATATATTCCTGTATAGTGCGTGAAGTTGCTTGCGCGCGTGCCTGCATGACAGACGTAAACTTAGTTAATGACAGCAGACTGCGAGCACACAAACACGAAGTTCTGCTGCTGCAGTCGGTCCTTCTCGAGCTTAGTTCTAACCGAGAAATTTTCGTGCGAGGCAGAGAAAAGAAAACTGGAAACTTGGTATGTGTCAGTTGATTGGGACCAGTCACGTGGCTGAGTCTGCTTCGATCACACTGCGCTCTTGTAGTTTTATCAAATCCTGGGCCCCGAATGCCGCAGCACAAGCGCCACCGTCTTCGTAATTACGACAAGTTCGTTGATTCCAGCGATAGCATGCCTCGGGCTGTGGTGGTGAGAGTTCAGTGTGTGTTTTTGTCTGTTTAAGGTGTATGGAATGAACTTTGCCGTTCTTCAGAAAGGTGACGACATAATCTGTCACTGTCGTGTTCGGGAGCTTCATCGCCCCCGTCCCCGCGGCCGCCTCTTGATCCGCCGAGGAGGTTTTGCAAATTGGTCTAAAGTCACTTTCAGTTTATGCATATCGTATCATTTTGCTTTCACACGGATGTTATTCGTTTGACCTCTGTAGTGCGATTCCACTCTGTTCTGCTATGGATTCATATGTGACCAACTGTAATAAGGTAACCCACTGGAAATCTTCAACAGAGTAGATAATGCAGCGCTTACTGACCAATTACTCTAACGACCTCTATGCAGAAAGAAGTGATGGAGCCATGGCTGACGACTAACTCTTTTCGTCGTTGTAGCTTCTGCTTTTCTGTTGATGCTTACGCATATATAAAAAAAAAAGTGTACTCTACGTAGTACCTATATATTGCTTGCTCTACCTATTATCCTTTAATCCATCTCAATCTGCTTATCAGGCAAATTCCTGTGTATTCGTAGACGATGCACTTAAAATATTCCTAGAAAACTCCCATTCGTCTGTGGTCTTTTTTTATCAGTCTGCGATGACATATTCTCTGACATATTATTTTCCATATATGCCATCATATGATCGGAGATTTTCGTTCATGATCAGTGTGTCACGCAACCTCATTCCAGTGAGATAACGTTCGGGTGTTGACGCTCAATTTAACGCCTTGGTATTCATTAGATAGAAATACAATTGTCGCGTTTGGTATTTTGCGAAAACATTCATTCATACAGAATATCTGAGGACTCGTAATTGGCTGAAAAGCCTTTAGTATTCCTTCGTTTTTTACTATTCATTCTCACCTTCCCTCCTCTCTCTCTCTCTCTCTCTCTCTCTCTCTCTCTCTCTCTCTCTCTCTCTCTCTTAACGAATGTAATCGACAGCTTTTTCAGTAAACACTATTTTCCTCGATACTTCCTTTTATGTCACAATAATTTAATCTTTTATCCTACCTTCTTATGAACGTAAAATCTGGGTCGTTTTTACCGCACACATATATATATATATATATATATATATATATATATATATATATATATATATATATATATATATATATATATATATATATATAATGTGTGCGGTAAAAACGACCCAGATTTTACGTTCATGAGAAGGTAGGGATAAAAGATTAAATCATTGTGACATAAAAGGAAGTATCGAGGAAAATAGTGTTTATTGAAAATTATGTCGATTACATATATATCATATATATATATATATATATATATATATATATATATATATATATATATATATATCTGTGTGTGTGTGTGCGGCAGACTTTAGAAATTTTTTTCCAACCTTGGTCTGAGTGTTTCTTGAGCTTCAGTTAATATATTCAATATACTTGAATTTACTCCAGCCCTCCTCTCTTCCTGTTAGAGTTATTTTCCTTCTCGTTTCATAACTTGTAATTATCGCAAAATTATCTATTCTACTCATCTTTCGTCCATTATTAACAAACTAATTTCCTCAGAAGATCAGCACACCTCGTGTATATTTTTAGAAATAGCTTTTAGGAAATACAGGTGAAACAGTTGAAATGAATAGAATTGAAAATGATAATTCTCAGGAATGACCAAAGACAGGAATCTGTAAATCTGCAATCCTGACGCGTAAACTGAACACTCGAGCAAGTACGTCATTGCAGAGGCCAATGAAAATCTTACCAATAAATTGTTTAGTGCAACATTCATGCGACAGGCACGCAAACTAAATGACATACTAACATGATATGCAATCAGACTTCCTGGTTCCACATGAAGCTCTAAAATCCTGAAAAGTTCTTGTGGTAATCTAGATTAGAGTTGAACATAAGATTGTGTTATTCACTCGGAACTTCGTGGATTATTTTACAACCCTCAACATTCTTCAAAGGGTGGACTTCACCATGGCAAATTCATCTTAAAATATTGATTATCATTGGTTATTTGCACTAAGAGTAAATTGATTATGTCATCGGTTATTGAGAACAAGAACAAAAGAACTGTTTGTTTTCATAAAAACTTCGTGTGGGCACTTACATAGTTTCTGAATTACAGTCGCGCTTAATTCTATATGCTCACGAACTTTGTTTTATAATTACCTACGCTCTTAATTTGAATTCACTTGAGTTTATTTGATATCAGGTTGCAATTTTCCGCTGCCTGCAGACCATTTCATTAGAGTCGCCACTCAGCGTAAATTCACCACTGAGTTTACAAGCGCGAGCCATTCATTATACCGGCATATTCAACCGTCTACTTTCGCGAAGAGTTTACGATAGGCGGCCATCAAACTGATCATTACCTTCATGAGTCTGGAATTGCTTTTGGAAATATTAATCAGGAAGAGACATATATCGGAACTATTTTACATTTCACAAAGGCTGCAGCTTATGTAATTAACCATCAACAGTTGTTAAAGTAACCAAGACAACTGACTACAGTGATTTTTTAGTGATTGCTTTCTTCCAGGCTATGAAATATTTATGCTACAAGTGACAGGGAATCATTAAACTTGAAATAATTAATGGACTCTGGTCCTCACATCCTTACTCTCAAACACAGAAGCTCAGGTACCTGTAAAAATAAGTAATGGTAACTTAGCCAAGATGTCCTCTAAACTGGGTTCCACTTGCTTATGATAAGGTCTTTTTTTTTAGAACAAGAAGCAGCATATGGTCAGTACAGGGGACCAGGTCTTGTTTTTTTTTTTTTTTTTTTTTTTTTTTTTTGAGGAACAAGAAGCAGCATGATGTCAGTACATGGGACCAGTTAGCTGAACAAAAATGCTAGTACTTCTGTTATATTTACTTTGGTAACGAATCTACACCCAGACTTAATCATTTTACATTATGATGTGGACTATTCGCCTTCTTGAATTTAGTACAAAATCATTTCTAGAAAGTTTGGCTTGAAATAGGAAAATGTCTCAAGAAATGTGAAAGGAGACTTGTCGGCCATTTCGGAATTTCACTCACGAAAGACCCAGCACCCGAAGTGTTTGGTATTAGAATGCTACTTCTTTATGAGCAACCTAAAATATATGTTTCCCTTTCCATAGTAAATTTTTAAAGACTTGGGGAGGACTCATTGTTTACCGAGGCGTCTATACAAGATGTTAGCAATTTTGTCCAACAAACTGGCAATATATGTTGAACATTCCCGTCCTGGTCTAGAAATAAAGCTCAAGTTAGTGGAACTGTGTTGGTAATCATGAATTCTGATGTAATGGGGACTTTTATAAGCAAAAGTGCAGAATTCGAATCCTATTCAGCATTGTCTATCAATTCTGTTGATGGAGTATTTAAGAAAAATAAATAAAAACTTTATAATAATATAAGGTGTGGTTTGGGTTGAGGTTTGAGGATAACATCTCTACATTTTGGAATCCGATCTGGCGAGAAATTCATATATCCCTTACCACATTACGTAGTATTCAGTGATTTATACCAAGCATCGAATTACAGTAGAATTGGGAAAGAATAACGGAGACTATACTTACAGTTCACAGAATACAGAAAACCGACTTTAGTTTCTGGCACCCGAGCCTTCAGCTATTACGATATTTCAGTGTGGGTTAAACTGGCCAGCAACTTGGTCTGGCGTAGTTTAAGGATTTGTTCCTCTGACTGTAAGACTGCAGAATGTAAAATCATTTAGAAACTGCTGTTCCCTCAATGGCCTCTAACCAGTATATAAAGTGTAATTTTCTTCCGTTCCCCGAGTGAGAGGCCGAGAGAAACAACAGCAAGATAAACGTCTCCTATTTCGATACTCGCGGGATTGATGACACTTGAGAAACAACAATCCTTTTGCTTTTAGCTTCCCCTTACCGTTGGTTCTGTGACCACAAGTATTGAAGGATAAAAGGAAACGGTCAAAGATGTTGCCGTATACATGATACGTTCCCTGGGGTGCGATAAATCCTATGACGGTTTCAGAGGAGAAAGCGCCCAAGAGAAAAACTAAACGACAACGGTCGGTGATGTACGTGGTCTTAGCGACACTTGAAATTTGGATGCATCATAGCAGGGAAGGAGCGCCTCAGTTCCGTGGACGGTATGGTGTTGGCGTGCCACCTCGGTGGCCGCGAGTTTGATTCTCGGGCATTCCATTGAGGGGTCAGAGATGTGTATTTCTGGTGACAAACAAACATAGCAGGGAAGGCTTCAGGACCATCTGATTGTGGGGGAAGGGAGGGGGGGGGGGTGTTAAAGACTATTTTGACAAACTTAGTCATTTTGACCAAGTTATATATACAATACAAATTGTTTATGGTTGTTTTTTATTGTGTACAACAAAAATATTTTTCCACGAGAGAATTTTATAATGGAACGGAAAAAGTGGCAAACTGAAGGGGTAGAAATAACAAAACAAAAAACAAATAGTTAACTTCAGTCTGATGAATGAATAATATGAGGATTCATTCAAGCGAAAATTTTTTATACAATTTTCATAATTTGAGTTGGGTGGGGGGAGGTTGTTAAATGTTCCATTCATCAGCAAACTTCTAAAGTTCTAGGCGATCGGTTAGATCACTTTCACAAGCCAGCAGCATCAGATAATTTAAACGTTTTTCTTTTGTCCGGTTTCCCAAGTAAGCTTTTAATAGCTTCAGCCTGTTCAATGAACTGTTTTTTATGAGCGTTTAATGAAACATCTGCAGCAGAACGGATCGTTTTCTGATCTACTTCAGGCTGCTGCTGCTGCTCTACAATTTGCAGGGATACGATACTGACAAAAATTCTCAAGGCTTCTGCAAAACTTTCTGTGTCCTATACAGTTACATTAAGGTTGGAAGCTTCTGAGAAAAGGTTTGAGTGAGAACTAGAGATTTTCATATCTTTGCAGCAAACACAATTATCATCACATCTAACAGTGGTATTAGCGTCCCACCTCGGTGGTCGCTGGTTCGATTCTCAGTTATTCCATTGAGGAGTGAGAGATGTGTATTTCTGGTGATAGAAGTTCACCTTCGACGTGGTTCGGAAGTCACGTAAAGCCGTTGGTCCCGTTGCTGAATAACCTCTGGTTTCACGCAACGTAAAAGCACCATACAAACAAGCAAACAAACAAAGCAATCACATCTAACACTTCATTTATTTCCTTTCTTAAATATGAGAGCAAACTGAACTAGAATCAGGATTGCCATCAATTCCTTCCTTTTCCGGTGCAATCTTAACATTCATCTTCTCCTTCAATCGACATCAACGGATATTGCCAAATTGTCATATATATCGATTATTAATTTCTTACATATATACATACATATATATATATAATATATATATATATATATATATATATATATATATATATATATATATATATATATTTCCATATTACACGATACATGAATGGATATGTCATTTATTTTATAACAGCCCAAAAGATGTAGGTTTAATTCATGGCCATGAGATATGCATTTATCACATAGAAATTCCTTTTGGACGCAAGTTACTCCCAACGTAAAGAGAATTTGTAGTTAAACAACAAATACTATACATTTTTTTACTAACTCAAAATCAACATTTGGGGGGTGACTCCCTGCATCGCAGATTGTCCATGGAAGCACATGTCTTTTCAAAAGATGGATGACTGCAGATATTTTTCAAAAAGGGTTTTAAGGGATTGGAACAGGTCAGCCATATCTTTTTACATCTAATTTTACAGATGAAAACCTCTAATAGCTAAATATGACGAACTCCTTATCATCAATTGTTACCATTATTTTGCGAATTTTTATCATCAGAGCTCCTGTGTAATAATAAAGCCATTTTTTGTTTCCAAAAGGGTAGGGACACTTCCCAAAATACATCGCTCCTCGATGCTCCCTTAGTTGGATATATATACGCTGTATATTTTATTTTCATAACATGGTTGCACATGCGCGCAGACACACAAACGCACATATACACAATCTCATATATATACACATTTACTTATAAATGTGTGTGTGTGTGTGTGTGTGTAGTTTTGTGGCTTACACAAACGGGTAACTTTTTTACGCTCACAACTGTTAAGCCACAAATACCTTGCAATATCAAATTCTCTTTATGTTGGGAATAACTTCGGCCCAAAAGGAATTTCTAGGTGATAAATGCATATCACATGGCCATGAATTAAACCTACATCTTTTGGGCAGTTACAAAATAAACGACATATCCATTTAGGTATTGTGTAATAATTATATATTTATATATATATATATATATATATATATATATATATATAAATATATATATAAAAGTGAATGTTTGTGTGTATATTTGTGGTTATGTTAGTGCGCTATAGAAATCCAAACCACTCGACCGATCCAGACAAAATTTGGCAGGTGTCCAACATTTGACCCACATTAGGTAAAAGGGTAGGTTTCAAATCCGTATCCCTCCCCCTTCCCCCTTCCCTTTGTAACTTGGTGGTAAATACCTCATTTCATGTACTCGCTACCATAGAAATATATTGTTGAAATTAGTTTTCTTTCCAGCGATTCATAATTCTGTATCAATGTTTGCATATAGGTTTGGGGGAGGGGGAGGCGGTGTGTATGTATAGTGTAGGTGTGCTTAGGTTTAGTGGGTGTGTTTTAGTTAAGTGGAGTGTGTTTTTAGGATTAGTGGGAGAGTAAATGGGAAAATAATCACAGTAGTATCTGAATAAAAGGGATAGGCGCCACAGTAATACCTGGATAAAAGGGTCAGTCAACTCAGTAATACCTGGATAAAAGGGTCAGTCAACTCAGTAATACCTGGATAAAAGGGTCAGTCAACTCAGTAATACCTGGATAAAAGGGATAGTCGCCACAGTAATACCTGGATAAAAGGGTCAGTCAACTCTAATACCTGGATAAAAGGGACCGAGAACAGTAATGCCTGGATAAAACGAACAGGCAGCACAGTAATACCTGGATAAATGGGACAGCTGCCACAATAAAAACTTGGGTAAAATGTAGTCACCACAGTAATACCTGGATAAAAGGAACAGGCAGCACAATAACACGTGGGTAAATGGGACAGTCAGTACAGTAATACCTGGATAAAAGGTACAGCAAGCACAGTAATACCTGAGAAAAGGGAGAGTCAGAGCAGTAATGCTTGGATGAATGGGAAAGTCATCAGAGTAATAACTGGATCAAAGCGACAGTCACCACAGTAATATCTGGGCAAATGCCTTATAAGGTTTCCGGCCCCACTTTATTGACCAGTTGCTTCCGGGTTCTTTTTTCAGTAACATATGGCCATGTTTATATATACTTTCAACAGAATTTTTTCAAATTAAGTTGTTGTTAATGGCATTGCTGTTTATTGTTCTGTTGAATTTTACAATGTAACTGTTATTACGAGTCTATTTATTAGTTTTGCTATTGATTTTTATGTTGTTAATTTTGATTCTTTCGGGAAACATTGAGCTGAACCCTGGGCCTGTTACTCATTACAGTAAGAGAAATTGCAAAGTGCTTCACTCAAATATTCGAGGCTTAAGGTTAAATATTTTTTTTTATCTCATAAGTTGTGCCCATAACTATGATTTGAGGTTTTTATCTGAGACTCTTGTAAGTAGTAAGAGGCCAAAGGCGAAGTTTTTATTCTCTATATTTGATGGCCCTGATTTTATCGTTGCAACATCCCACATGTGCAATGTATGTTTGTATATACACTAAATCCAGACGATCTATTTATCATCGGAAAAACTTGGAAGTGTAGTTGCCATAAAGTTTTTTGTTTAAAGATTTTCAGTAAGTTCTACAATGTGTACATATTTGCTGTTTATCACAATCCAGATATCGACAACTCTATAAATGACTGTCTTGGAAAGGATTAGTATGGCTCAGTCTCAGGATTCAAAAGCTCCATTCGTTATTTGTGGATACTGTAATGATTTGCAAAGTAAGAGGTAGAATTCACATTCCACAGATCAGTATGGCTGATCTGCTCTTTAGTTCTGTGTATTCTCCGATTTTGTCAAGCTAATTGAGGAACCCATGCATATATCTCGTAATAGATTATACCTCATATTAAAAAATGTTCCAGCTATTGCCAAGTCCAAGGTCTATGAATATATAGGCACTTCTGATCATTGTACCACTGAGGTGACATATCTGCCAATTAGTATATTCTTAATGCCACTATTGGAAAAAAAGATCTGGCTGAAATCTTGAGCCACTTAAGATCGCATTATTGAAGCTTGTCAGGCACTTACTTAACATGCAGCCAAGAGAAATTACAATAATTCCTTGAAGAGGAAACTTTTGAAGGAATTACTCACCCTCATCTGTGGTGGACCAAATTGGCATCATCTGTCTTTGGGTCAGGCACGCCTTCCATTCCTCTACTACTAACAGATGATGGTATATTGATTACTGGCCCTTGGGAAAAGGCCGAACTGATTCATCAAGCTCTTGAAACTGAGCAATCGGCTGAGGATGTCCCTCTCCTTGATACTTGTCATCCTGTAACTATTCTTACAAAATATGCATTTTGCTCAATGGATGTTTTAAGAAATTTCTGGAAAATCTTGTTATCTGGAGTGGAGAAGATCCTGGTGATTTCTTCCCTATGTTTTTGAAAAACAAAGTTTATAGTGTGTTGTATCCCAAAATTAGAAGATTCTATACATTTTCATGTCGACGTAGTATCTTTGGGGATGAGCGCAGATTCGTAATACAGTGCCTATCCAAAGAATGGCATATCTGAAGACTGCAGTAACTACAGTCCAATTTATATGCTCCCTCTGCTTTCCAAAGTTGCTGAAAAACTTATTTTCAAGCTACTATATAAATCTGTGGAAGGTTAAAGGATATGATGGTCAATATACAAATAAAAATCAATTAGGTACCAGCTATGCTCTTTCAGACGTGTCATGCCATTTGCAAGAGAACGCTGATAAGGGGTTTGGGAGTAATTAAAATAGATTTTAGCGCTGCTTTCGATTTAGTGAATCATTAGGCACTCATTCATAAACTTTCAGAATCTTGAAGTGGGTGGATATGTTTTAGGATTATTTCAAGACTTACAAGTAGGAAGCAGCGAGTCACTGTTGATGGGATTTTTACTGAACCAAGACCTATTGTGCCAGGAATTCTATAATATAGCGTTTGGTCCACTGTCAGGTTTTGCCTACAAGTGATTATAGTTCTTGGCTTGAAAAACAAGATTGTTCAGTATGCCAGTGATGCAATACTTGTGAGTGTAGTAAAGTCATCACTCATGAGAAATGAAGCTGCCCTTTGCTTCAATCGTGACCAGGGCCAGATCAGTGAATGGTGTAGTCGGTGGGGCATGAGGCTTAACTCCAGTAAAACGAAAACACTATTGATTAGCGGATCTAGTACAGATTTTCCACCCCATCCACCCCTTCAGATGGATGGGACTTTATTGAATGAGT
>NC_061106.1:5489362-5504362 GCF_015104395.2 Macrobrachium nipponense | reverse complement strand
CTTAACTTATCTCTACAATGAGAGGCAACGCGCTTTCCTCTCCAAGATGGTTATGCCCGACCAGCATGTTCCAGGTCGTAAAAGGTCTCAAGAGTTATTAGAAATCTGTGTAAAATACGTGGGTGGTTAATCCGTAGTGTGCAGATGGCAGTTTTCAATCGTTTTGGCATATTATTGTACAACATAAGGGAAGTTGTTGTATAGATTTAAAGGTCGCTAACGACGGACAGAGAAAAGGGGCAGGCCAGGTCACAGCTGTACAATGTCCTGGAGATCGTTCAAACGCTCTTTAAGCCAAGCACTTCTCCAGCCACATTTGCCAATGTGGAGCAAGGCATATGGCTGCCTTGGCGCCCCCCCCCCCCCCCCCCTCCCCCCACTTCCTCAACCCCCAACTTCACTTAAACCCTCCATCCACAGTGTGTGTGAATGTTTATGATACCCTGTGCAGCACTTGTACACTGGACCTGCACAATGGAAGTTGGTCGCCGATATCACAGAACTATTCCTAAATCATGCTCTTTCTTGAGTTTTCCCAAAACTTATTAATTTTTCTCTTGATGTCTGGCAAAGTGATCATTAAGGCAAGTAGAAGTCCTTGACTTGCTGGATGCCGGAGACCTCGCCAAGTCGTCTGCCGGTTTTTTCTTTGGTCGTACTCAGGGCGTGTGTGCTGGTGCCAAACAAAATCTCTTTTCTCATCCAGGCAGCTCACTCAAGACTGTCTCTACGAGATGAAATGTATTTCACACTTCTCATGCTTACATAGGATTCTTCCATTTCAAAAATCAAAGTTAGATTTGACAAGAAACCGAGAACACAGCAATATCCTTTTAGAAACTTGATTATAAAAAGATACACAAAAATTTGCCTGTAACATCAGTTTTGTAACATATTATTCCAAATTGGACCACTGCGGAATATTCAAGGTCATTACTGAACATAATGAAGCTATTTTCAGTAGTTATGGTACACATATACTTGAGATTTTCTATATTATTATTATTATTATTATTACTTATTATTATTATTAATTTATTATTATGTTAACAAAAAACTGTTAGTTTCCTGTTTGGATTAAATTCTCTCTCTCTCTCTCTCTCTCTCTCTCTCTCTCTCTCTCTCTCTCTCTCTCTCTCTCTCTCTCCCTTGAGTAACTAAATCTGTCTGTCTGAAGGGTTTTCAATGTCCATTTCCATCTTCCTATCAGGTTCGCCAATGGTTTTTCCCTTTTTCCATTTTTCTTATTATTTCCCGTCTTTCTCTTGTTTTTGTTTACCTCTTGTTTCCTTTTCATATTTGATATTTCTTCCAATTATATATATATATATATATATATATATATATATATATATATATATATATATATATATATATATATATATATCTCTCTCTCTCTCTCCCCCGACATTTACTTTCTTTTTGTCTTAATTGTGTGTTGCTTCTTATTAATATTATTATATATATTATCTAGGAAAATCATTTTTTTCGCCGACCTTCACCTCTCAGTCCCTTTCTTTCTTCCATCCTGTGTTATTGTTTATTAAAGCTGTCGTCATATTCCCCGATCTTCTTATTTCTGTTGCGTTCATCTTTGCCCCGTGTGTGTTATTGTTGTTGTTGTGGCAGGCTCTTCCCTCCGGCGGTTGCGTCTGTAGCTGGAAGACTGAATCACCCCTGACATTTCCAGGGGATACTTGCCAAATGTCATCGGCGGTGCAGCGTCAGGCATCGTCAGTGTAAATAAGCGTTTATGGACATCTCCCTTCGATACCTGGACGAATTGGGGACGAGAAGTCGGTGGTGTCCAGCGACGCCTCGCAGCAGCATCAGCATTATTTTGTTTGATTAACAATACATGAAGAAGGTAGTTGCAGTGTCACGTCCATCTCATCTCCTCCCCTAAGGGCGACCCTTCCTCTCCAACCGATAATTACAGTTTAAATAGCTTCTCGTGATGGATTTCTTGGCTCGTTTTGTTTTCCTTATGTTTATATATCGCACTTTGTTATTCCCTCTCGCACAATGACGGTTTCGTTAAGGACTCAGCTGTGGTGGTCAAATGAATCGTAGATGTTCTGCTGTGTTCTTGGTCATGTTCACTTGCAATATTATGCGCGGACATTATTAGCTGTTCTACTCTAAGCTGTGAGTTGGTCTTTGTATCGCGACCTGTTGTTTATATTTGCCAAACGCATCTTTTCACTTTCTTATCATGAGAATCTGGGTCATTTCATGCAAGATGAAACAAAATGTATGTTGGCCTCTTTTTATTTGCCATGAGAACTGTTGATATTTTTGAGCGAGGAATTTCCGTATTCGTAAATTACTAAATCATAAGCAAACATTTATTTTCATAACAGTCAGGAAGACAGTCGGTTTTCATTATATAAGTGACAGACAGACAGACAGACAGGTGGCAGCTGGCCCTGCAGGAAGCATCCCTGAACCTTCCTGAAAGCCTCTCGGCTTAATCTGAAATGGAAGTTTTGCGTGATAACTTCCATAACTTGAAAACCGCTTTCATCACTCAAGCTCCAACTATTTCCCCATTACATTACCATAAACCTGCTACTTTCTCCTCGACATCATTCAGCTTTAATAGGATGATGTTTAGACAGTATCTTGTCCACCTCTTTTGACAACAAGAGTAACTACGCCATTTCTAGAGAACCTACTTCCTGTGAACAGGAGGAAACCGGTACAAAACAGAAACAGAAAACTCAGTAGCAAAATATTCCGACCCTCCAGGCACTATGCATAAATTAAATCTTTCTTTTTAATAAATAAGTCAGTTAACTATTTTCTCCACTTCACCCAGCGAATGTTTTCAATGCGGCTGTTTCTTCTTCTTCTTCTTCTTCTTCTTCTTCTTCCTTCTTCTTCTTCTTCTTCTTCTTCTTCTTTTTTTTGCGGACCGTTATTCTTATGCAAATAATTTACTAGACACTGAAATCTACCTTTTCATTCGGTTGACCATTGTCGTGCTCCAGAATATTCTGGAAGTCTTTCCCTTTTATCATAACATCAGAATATGCCCTTAAGAAAATGTGCTGAATTCGAGCCCTGCTCCCATCTCCGAGATCTGGAAAATGTCGAAGGGATTTAATGTAATCAAGCCTCTGCCTTTGAAAATTCAAGTTTTTCAGCGTCATTGCACCTCCTCCCTCCCTACCTCCCCCCCCCACCTTCTTCTCAATCAAGAAACGACAGAGCCATCAAAAGAGATAACAATTCAATACCATAAACCACCATGACTCTATGTCATAATCCTTCCGCGTCGTCATTCTTGTGTCTTCAGTTGTTCTTTTGTCACAAATTACATTGTAGTTTCACCACCTAACGCAGTTCATCCACATTTGCCCGTGCGTCTTTCATGTCTGGATATGCGTGCGTCAGATGGTCTAAGGTCATTGCATTCCGTATAAAAAAATCGTTTTACGATCCATTTCATTTATAATTCTGGTAACGTTTTCTTAAACCCAGCGTGATCCAGGCAATGTTTCTTGCTTAAGAGACGTATGATTTTCTCCTTGGCCAGTCTGTCGTCAGAGTTTACTTTTTATTTTAATAAACGTAACTGCATACTGCGCTATTTATATCGGTAAAAGCTTTGGGTTTCATTCCTTCATCCTCACTCTGTTTTATATGGAGACTTCTGCGTCTTTGTCCCCATAGACTGCCCTTCTTGGGAATTCTTCGGGTTGAAAAGTTATTAGCCATTGTCACCTGCAGTGTCTGTCTCAGAATACATCGATACCAATTCACCATCTATTTCATGTATATTTCTATTCTCTCGATAAGGAAATACATTTTTTGTCATAAAAGAATTTCATCGTAAAAGGTGACAGAATAGACTTCCATTGACATCAGATGAAAGATCATATAAGACTGAAAGGAAAACATGATGAGTTCCGAATCAAAAACATAAACGATATAACACTGTGACTCTTGTGATCCCAACTCCTTGAAGACAGCGATGGCATTACAGGAGGCCAATAGTTGCCGGTGAATGTTGTAAGCTGTGTACTTTAATCGATGTTGTCAACTTTGACTTGTAGGTCTGGCAAGACTTGCCCATGTATCAGTTATTATTCATATTACCTTAGGTTTCCATTCTTGAAATGGTATAGGGTCGGTCTCTTCGAACGTATTCTTTATGCATTTGTTGAATCAATCCTTGTCCTTATTAGATCAAATATACTCGGAATATCAAGTCGTGCATCAATTTGCGATGAGGAATTTTATGTGCGCTTTTCCATGGTAGCATTCAAATACTGACTTGTCATGGCATACTAATATGCTAAGGGTTCTCCTACTCTTTGTCTGCGCTAAAATTAGCAAGAAAATATAGATCTGTCAAATGTTCAGCCTTTGCGGTCAAATGATTGAATCTGGCGTTGGGCCATCCGCTGCGTGTTACTCATTCTCGATAGTAATGATGATCAGCTTCACTTATGCTACAAAACACAAATTGTCCATACATTATGATACTTGATTAGTAATTTAGTGTTGGTGTCGATATCCATATGCGGCACTTAGTAAATATCCAGTTTAGCAATACATGGATGACGACATATCTTCCGTGCAAGCTCGCTTGAGAAAGTAATGTGCGGTTTACGTTATAATATGAATCATCATTAATTTAGAATAATTTCGTTCGAAAGTCAAAAGGGCTGAGCAGAGTGAGCAGGGAATCACGGCAAAATGTTGTTTAAACAGAAACGTCAAAATATATAACCAAGTCAATTTGTGCATAAATACGATTACTCAAGAAATCATTATTCATGGGTTTGTCAGCATCCCATGAAAAAAAGGAAAGGGGAAAAGGAAAGGAAATTTAATTAATATGTAAAGAAAGGCCACGCCTTACTTCAGAAAGGTTCTGGCATTAGTCTAATGACACGTCAGGTATAGTTTTGCATATATATATATATTCATTCACATTTATAGAAAAAAGGAACCTTCTACTGATTACCAGAAGTACCCAATTATTATTAAAATGTTGTCTTTCTGTCCTTGTGCAAAGGGTACCAGTTCCAATTTGCTTTAGTACTCTTTTTTTTGCTTTTCGTGATACGTATTGAACAGGCAATTACTGGAATAAGTCTGCGTGACAAATTGTTCACTTTAATGAAGTTCAGACATTTCGCTTCTGGCACGACCCTGATGTATCAATTCAAAGTACAACAGTGAAAGGGAAAATGAAATAAAAAGTAAGATCCTGGAGGTTTCGTTCCTTAGCCATGAACAAGAGGACCGACATTAGTCCCCTAAGGAAGAGGAATGTCGAACGCAACGCCCGCCCCCCCCCCCCCCCCCCCCCCCACCCCCCCCCCCCCCCCCCACACACACACACACACACACACACAACACACACAGTGTGCTATTAAAAGCATGTTCTCTCTGTTTTAGCTATGTTTTGCGTTTATTTGTTCGTGAATTTTGAAATTAAATCTTTAAAATACTCCCTTACTTTGGTCTGGATGTGATCAGCGGCATTTTTTTTTTTTTTTTTTTTTTTTTTTTTTTTTTTTTTTTTTTTTTTTTTGAAAAATCGCAACAGTAACTCATCTAAAATCTATCTCATTATAGCTGAATGCTCCCTCCAGATCCCTTATGTACTTCACATAATTTTGAGTATGAAAGTGACAAGATTTACGCCTCCTAATTGCCCCAGTTGGTTTCAATTAAGTATTTCGAACGGCCCTCTCCTTCTACTTAATCTGTTCGTCGGTGCTCTTGAAACATTCTGGAGAGCTCTCTTAGCGAACACGTGACACGCCAGGCTTCAGCTTCGCAGTCTCACTTATTCTTTGTACGATTCGCGAACTCGACAGGCAGCCGGATTTGCCAATCCTTCATAGCATTCGTTGTCTTAGTCCGTTACTTTGTGACGTAAAACATAATTGTTTGTTTTTCCTGTCACCCATTCCGCTGGTCATTTTCGTTTCCACTCTTTAATAAGCACAGTTTAAATATTCAAGGAGAGAGAGAGAGAGAGAGAATCTATCCTTTGATATGAAGTTCCCCTTTAATGCCGGCCTTCATGCAAAATTAATCCTTTTGAAAGTAATTCCCCGTTTAAGAATTAGTGTCAAGTTTCATAAATGTGTTAAATACACAATGCTGGTTTTGCCATCAAAGCAAACTCCTTGTTTCACTTTCAAATCAAAGTTAGCGAGAATATTCATGGCGTATCAAATGAAGTGTTCTCTCCCTCTTAATCCTTCATTTTGACTGTCTATGACTTGCCCAGAAATGAGTTTGCCACAGTCGTTATGTCGTTGTTCTTAATTGGGACGCCTTGCGATTCCTGGCGGCTGGGTGGAGACGTACCTTAAGAAGACTCTTCAACGCTCCTCTCCGTCAGATTGTGAGTGAGGCCACCCCCCTTCTCTCTCTCTCTCTCTCTCTCTCTCTCTCTCTCTCTCTCTCTCTCGCCTCGTTTTCAACTTACATCTACCAACCTTTCCACCGATGACGTCAGGGCGACATCTACCCTTGACATTTACTGCAAATTCATTGGATGCACTCTATTGTGGAACGTTCTACTTCCTACCATGCATTTTTAACAGCTGGCAAGCTAATTTGAACCTCTCTCTCTCTCTCTCTCTCTCTCTCTCTCTCTCTCTCTCTCTCTCTCTCTTCATTATGCATAAAGGAGCAAGCTCGTTAAATATACGTTTTTTAATAATTTTAATAACCTCAAATAATAATGATGAAGCAATATTATTATTATTATTATTATTATTATTATTGTAGCTATCGATTTTGCGTTTAGTGTTGGTGTTATCATTAATGGTTTTTATAATTGGTGTTATCATTAATGGCTTTTATAATTTCTGTTCAAGCATAAAGGACTTGTGACTTCGGCACACAGTAATGAAATTTAGTCATGACATCGGGCGTCCATGAACTTTAGAACTGCACGCTGAATTTTTTGTCCATTGCTGTGCTATCTTGTTTCAGAAGCCTTAGCCTCTGGTCATTGGGGCTTTGCGCATCTATTTCTTGAGATAACTGCCGGGGGCAGCTCTCTCGTGCATGTTATTCCTTTTCCTTTCACGCACAATTTGCTCCTTCTTCGTCCCTTTGTTTTATATTCTAGTCCTCATGTGCTCTCCATATTTTCTTGTAGAAACTACGGTTTCATTGGTCTCTTTCGTTTTCTCCCGTTGACGGGAACAGTCTAATTGTGATACACAATCATAGACACACGCGCATGTATGTATATGTATACATACATTTTACACAAGGAATGAGGTAGCAAGCTTGGCGTTTTACTTACATCCACCCACCTTGCATAAAGCGCACAGGTATGACGGTTGCTTTTCCTCGCCCTTGGCAGACTGAATGCTAGTGGCTTTGTTTCCACAGCAGAACTTCAGATGACATCCGCTGTCGATTTCGAAGGTTTTGAGCCCATCCATGAGGCAGGAAAGCCATGTGGAAAAGTGTGATGATCTTCATGTAGTTTCAGTCTTGTTTTGTGGAGGACTAGATTCTCTCTCTCTCTCTCTCTCTCTCTCTCTCTCTCTCTCTCTCTCTCTCTCTCTCTCTCTTTAAGAACTTCGAATGAAAATGTTTTTTCAAAGAAGGATTTTCCTCCAAAGTGATAATTAAATGGCTTGGGTCCTAGAACCACTGGAATGCTTGTAATTATGTTAGCTAGCTAGAATCTTTATGACCTATCAGTTTAATTCTAATTGTTAGAAGAGTACGTATATGTTTTGGGCATGAATTTTGGTCGCAAGCAGGCAGTATAAACACTGACATCTTTCCAGTGAGTGTCATGCCTCTTAATGTCTCAGTTCTGTGCTATATATTCTAACTTTTGAATGAACAGAGCAGCTCTTTACAAGTGAAACAATACACGTCTATTCTATGAATACTATTCCTTGAACCGCGGCAGCCTCTTCAGGTGCTCACTGGCCCCTCGCGCGTACTGCACTGCGCCACTCGATCAGTTTTTGCAAATTTGGGTTTTCTCTTCGCCTTTCTTATCTTTTTGTCGTATGTTATGTGTGTTAAGCACTCGCTCCATTTCTAACGTACTTTTCTTATTTCCTATCCAGAAGCCCAGGTTGTTCCACTGCATACTCCCCCCCGCCGGTCATTCATAAATTCCTGAAAGAAATCTTTGCTTCAAGATCCGTTCAAGCACTTGTCTTAGCTATATTTTTCACTTGCTCTGAAGCGTTTGCCTCATGTATTCTTAAATGGCTGTTAGAATTGGTCATTGCGATTTTATCACCATTTATGATGATATCGAAATATTAATCTTGGTTTCTGTTGTTTATAGCCTGACATTTATGAGTTCTTTCATTAATCCATCTTAATTGTCTTGCCAGCAACCAGCGTTATTGCTTTCAGGCAACAGTCCTTCCCGTTTCCCTTCACCCCTCTTCGCTGATCTCACAGACAATCTGACTCTCCACCCTTCAACATTTCCAGTTAAACTGGTCGTGTAACTCTTGTAACGTTGATTCTTTGTAGACGTAACACACTCGTTTTCCACATTTCATTGTGGTCATTTCTCTAGAGTACATACTCATTGAACAAGAAACTATCTTTGTGCTTCCCTGTACTTTTAAACATCACTTACAACTGATGTATGGAAAAAATCCAAAACATGTCATCCTAGTTTAATGGGACGCTTTGCAGTATATTTGCAATCAGGCAACTCAAGTCATCCCATACTTGCATGTACCCTTCCCTAGACTGGGGGGGAATGGCCCCCATCATTAATCTGTCATCACTTATTGCACCCTTTGTCGATACAAAAGGGGGAAATTTAATCTTCCACCTGTCAAGTAAACTTTACAAGCCCCAGTCATGATAACAGTTTGGTGCCTGTCCATTCTTTCTTGCTACGCCTGTCTCATTCTATTCGCCTTTTAACGTTCACACCTGAAGCTCTACAGAAATACTTTCACTCCCATATAATTTTACTATTGTGTTCATGAGCCTCTCCTTTGTATTCTGTTCTCACTAGTTTACTTCATTTCTCTAGGCCTCCAGTTTTCGCCAGATACTGACATCTTTTTCCCTTCGAGAGTCGACTTTAATTCCTCTTACTTATACTGTTGTTATTCCCTCTCTCTACCCTGCTACTTTGCTGAAAGCGAACTTTCCCTTTTATTCCTTCATTGGAGCTTTATATTTTCCATCCCCATTTGCTTATAGTATCTCTTGAGTACACTTTTCCATGGCCACTATCTATACAACTCTTTGCTTTCTCTGCCCATCTCAAATTTATATTATTACCATTCACGTCAATGCTCAGTGAACTTTCGCTTCTACTGAGGTAGGTTTCCATTCTGGTACTCATTTGCCTGAGAACCAAACGAGCCTTTCATTTTCATCATTTTCTCCATGTCCAGAGGCAAGTCTTTTTATAGATCAGTTTCTTTTGACCCAGTTTTTCACAATAGTAAAGTTACCTCCTCAACAAGATTTTCGACAATTCCTTTAGTTCATACCAGTACTCAAGATTAGCATCCATTAGATCTTGAGAAATCATATGATCGAGTGCCTAGGCAAGAAGTCTGGAGATGCATGCATGAAGAAAAAAGGTGTCTCAGAAAAATATATGAGGATTGTTAATGATATGTATAGAGAAGCAACAACACAAGCAAGAAACTCAGTGGAAACAACAGAGAAGTTTGAGGTGAAATTGGACTCCACCGAGGCGCTGCCCTGAGTCCCTATATTTTTTATATGGTAATAGATGTGGTAGTGGCTGGAGTAAAAGATCAGGTGCCTTGGAGTGTACTCTTTGCAGATGACATAGTGTTAGTAACCACCAGTAAGGCAGAAACAGGCAGGAAATTGGAGTTCTCATCTATGCAGGTCTGGGTCTCTTAACTCCTTCAGGGGTACCAGGGTTGTTGGGTGAATGATTGGATTAGCCAGCTTCGTTTGACTTTCATCATTATTTCATCTAAAAACGAAACTTCTGGAATTTCCGTTTATAACTAACCTGCCAACTGGCTCCTAATATTAAATATATTCTCGATCATATGAAAATTGGGGGTTTGGTTTTATTATCCCGCCATGATTCATATTCGTATAGCAAAACAATCCATATTGGATTTTAGTGTTTCTCTAAACTACATCTCAAGAGATCCTCTGTTATCCTCTGTTGGATATCGTTGCTCCTAAATATCTCTCACTATGATGTTGTTTCGCTCTTTTGCGCATCCTTTGTCCTCATTGCTTGTTGTTTTTTCTTAGATTTAATTTTGATCCCATTTCTCTAGAATCTAGATCTTCTTCTCAGCTTAGCCCTTGGTCGGGGTCGCTGTTTTTAATGGCCTTCCTCTAACTGCTTTCCCTCTTGAACGGCTTATTTCGTAATTGGTTTCAGCAGATGTTTTAAGAATTGGTGCCATTCCTGACTCCCAATCCATATTTATCAGGGCTTGGGACCAGCTATGAGGTGGGCTGACTCCCCCCCACCCCACCCAACCACAGTTGCCGGCTCATGTCTCTAGATGTCTGATGTATTTATTCTGTTGAGCAAGCTTTGTAAACCTGAAGCTGGTTTGTTCATGAAGCAGAATCAGCGGCATACTCGAAGTCTGCTCATCTTTTATCGTTACCCGAGTCTAAATCTTCTCTTTCACCTCAGACCACTTTAGTTTCATTGCCTGCCGTCCTGCATATCTGCACGGCAGTCCAGATGCAGATCAATCATGGCTTACGTATAAACTTACTTTCGTATGTAGTCTCAGTCTATTTGCTTTCCAAATACAATTTAGCTTGTCCATTTGCTCTGATTTGTCTTTTCTTTTTTCTTGCTAATTCAAACTCAAGAGAACTTGCACTGGATGTCATTGTTCCTAAGTATTTGAAAGACTCGACCTCAGTCTTCTGTCCTCCATTAAGTAGTATTGTTTAATCCCTTGTGAATGTTGTCCACATAACTTCGGTTTTTCTTAGGTTCATTTTGAATCACATCTCTCTGCAAACATGGTGGATACATTTCATTATGTTCTGTAAGCATTGTCAGCATTATCAGTTTATTTGTTCATTCAGATATTTTCTCCTGTCCCTTTTTGATTTTCGCTTAACTTCATTATCCCGACTTGAGTTCATGTTTATATATATATATATGTATATATATATATATATATATATATATATATATATATATATATATATATATATATATGTGTGTGTGTGTGTGGTGTGTGTGTGTGTGTGTGTTTATGTGTGTTTGTGAATTTTTTATCACATCACCGTGATTCACATGCATGCGTTAAACTACAAATGTTCTTTAATATCCAATTCACTCTACCTCTGGATTAATATATTTTCATATATGTTAACCGACGGGAAATTTTTTAGTTGATAATAATTTCGTCCTCTCTTGTTGGCCGAGTCGATAACTTCACTGAAGTCCGGATTTCTACTCTGTCCGCTGGTTCGAATCCACGAGAGGTCGAAATTATTATCAACTAAAGAATTCCCCGTCGGTTAACATATATGAAAATATATTAATTGCGAGGTAGAGTGAATTGAATATTAAAGGACATTTGTAGCATAATGCATATGTGTATATATATATATATATATATATATATATATATAAATATATATATATATATATATATATATATTATATATATATTTTATTTTATAATATATATATATATATATATATATATATATATATATATATATATATCATGTGTGTGTGTGCATCACCTTTTTTGAACTTAAATATTTGCATTTGTTTCGCTTCCAGCAGATGAATTGTCGACGAGAATAGACCATGACTTAGCACAACAAAAAAGCGTTAGAATGGACATCATCTTGCAAGACATTTTTTTGTCCATTGGTAATTCCAACGCAAGATAGTACAAGGGGTAATGGGTGTGTAACTTGGTTCCTTTGTGTTGTATTGGACAAACCCACCGGAAGGCTCACGGTTGTTATACATTGACGAAGATTTTCACCCTCCAGATTTCTGGTTGGTTATCTCCTTGTTTTCTCAAGTTTTTAGCTGATGGAACTTGGGGTTTTGTTGATGAACTGGCGTCTGGCTTTGTCCGCTTTTCTCTTCTCTCTTCTCATTTATCCGAGTTTTTCTTTTTCTTTTCACCGGGTTTCTTATTTTCCTTATGAGAAATACCAGGTAGCTGTTAATTAAGGAATACTGTACCATCTTTTATAGCTTTTTATAAAATGTCAGTTGGAAGTGAGGTTGACAAATTAAAAAGGGTATCTTTTAAAGTATTTTCATGAATTAGGTAACAAAAAGTATAAATATGCAACACAGGTTATCGTGAACACTGAATACTTAGTAGAGCTTTATAAGTTCTTATCATTTCTTTCAAGTATTGGGCATTCAGGATATTTTCGACTTGCGTTGGAGGCGTTACATTTTTGGAAATGCTAAATTGCATTTGATCAATAAAACTGGTAAGTACTGCCAGAGAGTTACGGGTTATAGATGCCACATATACATCATAGGCCCTTGATGAAAAAGGAAAAACCTCCAGAGCACAATATATATATATATATATATATATATATATATATATATATATATATATATATACAAACATATATAACATATATATATATACACACACACACACACACACACATATATATATATATATATATATATATATATATATATATATATATATATATATATATATATATATATATTTATATATATATATATATATATGTGTGTGTGTGTGTGTGTGTGTGTGTGTGTGTGTGTGTGTGTGTGTGAACAAAGTTACAGCCACGAAGGAAAATTGAAACACTGGAGATGCTAAATACTTTCGTCTTATGATCTTGTTTCAATTTTCATTCGTGGCTGTAACTTTGTTCGCATAATCATTAAATATTTTTTTTATTCTTCGTGATTTAAAATCAAACATACATATATAAATAAAGTCTATGTGTGTGGGTGAGTATTTGTTGTGTGCACAGAACTGAGAGAGAGAGAGAGAGAGAGAGAGAGAGAGAGAGAGAGAGAGAGAGAGAGAGTCTTAAGCCTTACGGCGCTTAGTGTCCCAAGGCAGTGGGGCTTTTAATGGCACTGGAAATAGAGATTGAGCCAAAGTCCAACCGAGAATTTTGTTGTCGATGGTGCTTTAGTTGAGCAGTTGTGGTGAACTTGTTACACTCGGTTGTTTCATTTCGGTTTTCCGCTTCTCCCTTTGATGTGTGAATGAGGATCTGGTGGTCTGCACTTAAAAAAAAAAACTATTAGCCCAATTTATATTTTACATAATTTATTCTTTTATATACTCTGGTTATTTAAACACTGTTAAGTTTAAAAACAAATCTCATTAATTTTGTTTCGAAGATTATATGTTTCCTGCTTGATATATCAACCCTTTAACTTTCCTAGTTCTACACTGGGTGAGAGGGTTGCGTGCTCGACTACCAGTCTGGTAACCAGAGTTCGCTCCCCGCTGGTGCCAGTGCGGAATCAGAGGAATTTATTTCTGGTGATAAGAAATTCATTTCTCCATATAATATGGTTCGGATCCCACAATAAACCGTAGGTCCCGTTGCTAAGTAACCAATTGGTTCCTAGCCACGTAAAAATATCTCATCCTTCGGGCCAGCCCTAGGAGAATTGTTAATCAGCTCAGTGGTCTGGTTAAACTAAGATGTACTGAACTTTACCTTTCGTTGTATAGAAATTGGTATTTTCTCTTGATTTTTGTAATGTACAGTGCTTCATTTGCCAATTAAGAATTGAGACAACTTTTAAACACGAAGCATAATAGCGAAGGTTTTATGTGTTTTAAGTTCGCTTTTACTGTTTGAGTCCGGTTATAAGAGTAAACGTGTGCCTTCATCATAGTTAAACGTATCAGACATTAAATTTTTCGGTCTTTTTATCCTACGATAAAAATTTTATTTTTAGCAAGTTCGCGTTCCCTTCAGCATAACTTAGGGTTTCATGCAAAAAAAAAAAGTGGAGATATTTTCAGTCTGTATCAAAAGAAAGTCTGCAATGAAAAGGAAATGGTAATTAAGTGATTTTTCAAGTCATATCTGCTATCAATGATTCCTTCCTCAAGGGGGATGTACTGAATGACTCTTGGGGTACGAGAACCAGTCTCATATTTGTTCAGTGAGTTCAAAATTCTTTGGTGGCAACGTAAAAATAAGGAAAAATAAACTTATTTTGTAGGGAGTTGTAATTCAGCTTTTCGATTGTTTCTTCGTCTTTGTCTCTGTTTTGATTTCAGTTGTGTTCAGCAAATTTAAGTCTCATTTAGCCCAAGTTAAAATCTAGTTTAGTCTCGTTTGAAAATTCGGCTTTGCCTGATGAAGGACATAAAAGCAAGCATTCAGAGAGCATTGCTAAGACAATACTAGTCCCTTACTAATCGCCATTCTAGTTTTCTCAAAGAACATTCCGACCGATGAAGCCAGGAAGAAAATGCCATTACGGTTCATGAAAGATTTATAACTCCGACGATCAATTTCTCTCGACAAAATGTGTCAGATTAAAAGAAAAACCTGCGGACTTTCGTGTCCCGATTTCACTGTGTTCCAAATTGGATTAGAGTAAAAAAACAAGGAAAGTGCGTCGTGACGGCCGGGCAGACGGAATAGGCGGATGATATTGGCCTAAGCACGGTTGTTCTAAGTGTGACTGAAACCCCTACAGCTATGTGGGAGTTTCGACGAGAAGGTAACGTGACGGACGCAATGACTAGGCAGAGAGACAAACGGATAAGCCGATAAGAAAATAATGTTTTTTATTTGAATTTATGCATTATATTTTGAATCTACACGGACTGCCTCCTCATCAAAGTACAAATTGTTTTGACCCTCGGCTGACTTAGCCATTGAAGAATAGTAAATGGATATTGAAACGCTGTGAAATCTCTAAAATTACTGATATTATTGGAGAGAGAGAGAGAGAGAGAGAGAGAGAGAGAGAGAGAGAGAGAGAGAGAGAGAGAGAGAGAGAGAAAATTGTCACTACATTTATGCTGGGAAATA
>NC_061106.1:5466862-5486862 GCF_015104395.2 Macrobrachium nipponense | reverse complement strand
ATATATATATTATATTATATACTATATATATATATATGTGTGTGTGTGTGTGTGTGTGTGTGTTTGTGTGCGTGAGTGTGTGTGTGTGGGTTTCTGTGTATGCGTTTGTGGTTGTGTGTGTGCCTGTATGTATATTGTTTATATATGCATATATGCGGATCTGCATAACAATTTCCCTTTGCATTTGTAGATAAATAAATATTTCCTTCCTGCCATTTTGAGTCCGTTAATGACAATATTTTTGCGTTCAGATAAAATACCTAACTAGTATTGACAACGAATCAATTGTTCATTAAGATTATTGACATATTATATATACTGATTATTTGAATAAGATGGATTGAGGCAATTCGTTCGTTCCCTGCGAGTCACTTAGTAAAACTGATAAATGACCTGAGTACAGGGTATTCGTGTTCATTTTCTTGGGGCTTCAATGAAATATGAGGTTCGGGTTGCGTAGTGCATTAAATTATGATTCAGATTAGGAGCAAAGGGCTCAGGGAACACTGACAAATGCCCCGGAGTCCTTTGTTGTTTCCAGGCGGAGCGGAAGAAGAACAATCAAACCGTTTGATCCAGAGATTTTGGAACGCGTTCCAGGTATCAGTGGCACATGGCGGCCTGGCGGCTGAAATGGGCAAGGACGGAATAAGCACTTTATATATTATATAATGTTCGTTTTCTGTTCCTTGTTTTATATTTTCCTTTTGAGAAGTGTTTTAGGAATTAGATGTATAGTATTTATGTCGAAGTGATTAGTATAGATTACTTTAATCAAGACCAGAATGGCATTACTTGTAATGATAACTGTAATATCCGAAGCGGTTATGAAATTTTGTTGATGCAAATTAGTTGAAAATCTATCAGGAAAAATATCATCATCTAGGGAAAAAACAGATAAGAAGGTATAAAGTAGGTTATGGCGCCAAGGAAAGCTGCTGATAAACATTTCCGAGGATCTAAAGACACATTCTTCCTTTTGAGGTGAATCCTCATCGTGTGCCCTTGTGTCCTTGCAAGGAAACTCATTCTTGCCAGTCGTTCCGCAGCCAGTCTAATGACAAAAGTTCCTCATCTTCACCTTTCTGTTTCTCCACAGTTGGTAAAAGTTTCGGAACTTCTTACTTTCACAGCCCTTTTTTTTTTTCTTTTTACTGCATGGCCGACTTATTTCTATGAACTTGCATCAATACAGAATTAGTATAAAGTGTGTTTGCTAGTGAATTTGTGTGCGTGAGGAAGAGAGGCCAATTCAAGCATCATAAAATGTCCAATAAGCTGAATTTCAGTTGGTGAATTTGTTAAGGTTCCTTTTTGCATCTCGTATTTTTAGTCAAATTGCCTAGACACAAGATACATTAGTGTTCATGTGAGATTATGAGTGCAATAAATAAGGGTTGAATTTAAATTTTCCTAAAAATGCTGCTGAAAACAAAAAGCTAAACATTATTTTTTCTGTGGTGCAAATAAACATCTAAATCATTTAGGAAATCACAAATTATTGTTGTTTTTGCAACTTCGGGATTTAGCATCTCGAATGACTGACACAGAGATGCTGTTTTCCAAAATGTTAACAGCGTTTTTGAAAAGTTTTGCGTTAAGGTTGAAAGCACGTCGCCGGGTGCAAAAATAAAAATAAATGTCCAAACTTGTATTAATACTTGCTCAGTTTTCATCGAAAACGTCTGAAAGTAATCGACAAGATTATCAGGTCGAGGTGCTTGTGGATGACAACGAGATTCCATGTAAGAATTTTAATATATTTAAGAGTTCTATTGGTGAACTTTCTACCAACAATATACTACTGAATCGTAAACAAGCGCTGGTCTTATGACCCTTAATTTTTAAGAACCGAGAAACGCCCTCAGTAATCCAGTATGATTACACATCATTACTGACTGATTGATATGTCTCACAAGGTAAAAATATGGGATTCCTTTTATTTCTTAAATTTGCCCCTCCACTCAGTGCGCCTTGGGCTGTTTGCCCTTCCCCTCATTATTAGTGTTATATCTAAACATTCAGAGTTGCTAATTTTATCATCCATATGGTTTAATGCCACTTGACATTTTCATATTACTATGTATATATTACGATATAATATAACACATTTACATACCTCAGCTCCTTAAAGATTTCTACAACACTGTCACATTCAATTAGCACATCGCCCCAAGGTCCGTAAGGTCGAACGTGTTTAGTGCAATGCTGTTCATCGGCTTGTATGATTGTATCAAAGGAAAAAGAACTCCATTCCTCCATCGTCTTTCCTTGAGGGGAAATCGTTGGATGTGATGGATGCACCATCTGTAAAATCAGTTGGAGATTAACCGTGACAAGGGGCTGAACAGAGTAAGTCGAAAGTCGTCATTATATTTGTACGTTTTGATGAAACGCCGGCAACCCTGTCTACGCATAGAAAATGCAAATAGAAGAACAAAGTGAAACAAAGGCTCCCTCTTCACGAATGTGTTATGGAAATGTGTCGCAATTCCTTGTAGGAAAGATCCCAGAAATGCGAAGAAAACAGCCATATAACGTTTTCATTATAGTTGACGCCAAGGAAATCTTTTGAGGAGGATAAACAGAATGAGCCACAGAAAAAGCCAAACGCCAACTCTAACTGGATGTCATGTATAAAAGGAAGTCATCCGTTAAAATGCCTCGACGGATGACAAAAGAATTTTGAACAGACGCCATTTTCAAGCATAATATAACGAAAAGATGAAGGAAATGAAGGCAATCAAATTCTTAAAAACGCTCCAAACGGATTTTATATATAAAATCTATGATGCCCTTTTCACATGAGAGGTTTTTTGGAGACTCCTGCTGAGATTTTGGGCCTGGGAACCATTTTCCGTCCCCTGACCCCGATAGAAATGCATCAGTTGGAATTAATCAAATAGGGGAAGAAATATAGTATTTGATGATCCTGTAGAGTTTTCTCTTTTTCGTTTGTAGATTTGTATGAACCTGACACTTTGCTCCCTAGACATAATGAATATTTTTAGGATACTGGAATGTTTCAAACCGTGAGTATGATGAAGTGAAATAATGTGTAAGGCACAAAAAAGCAGAATTACTTATTATTTTAATAATCAGTATTTTCATAACTCTATCTTGTACCCTATATCTTTCCTTGAATGTTCTTTATGTCGTTGTTGTTTTTTTCTAGTTGACTTATAAAAGGAATAACAAAGAAAGCCCCGACTGATAATAGGCTTATTAGTTATTTGTAGGAATAAAACATAAAGCGTTTACGGCACATCATCGAGCTGCGACGAAAAGATAAAGATAAGATTTAATATGTCGATCGTTCTTATAGACGAATACCGATTACAGAAACATCGAATTTACAAGGATTATTCTCCACATTACTGTTGTTATTTTTCAGGATTTTATCAATATCCTAACTATTAAATTGAATAGATATTTGTTTCTTTATAATGTAAACATGAAATGTTGTTAGAGAGAGAGAGAGAGAGAGAGAGAGAGAGAGAGAGAGAGAGAGAGAGTAGTGCTCGTAGGAGAGAATTGATGGTTAGCTTCACTTGAACCAAGTTTGTGCCTTCTGGCCTTTAGACGTCTGGACTTTAACCCACGTAATGTTGTAATGCTTAAACTGGAAATGACTTTTGAGTTTTAATTCCCTTTTCTAGTGTATCAATAATCCCTATGTCATGGGTTCAAAATCTTTGTTGATTATTGGTAATTAAGCACCAACCTCAAGTTCTGAAATAAGTAGACTTTTGTTCTTTGAGAAGAAGGATTTTGTTTTCATTTTCTTGGAACTATGTATATATCAGCACATAGGGAAATGACTCCCGTTCTGTAGAAACCCTTGTACCACTATTAGAATGACTCTTGGTCAGGATTATGTCTAGATATTTAGTTGAGTTGAATATAGAATTTAGGCCAAAGGTCATTAAGCGCTGAAATAGAAATTGACAGTAAAATGTTTGAAAGGTGTAACGGGAAAACCTCACAGTTGAACTATGACTCAAGTGTTAGGAGAGGGTGGAAAGTAAGATGAGGAAAGAGAATGTGAAAGGAGGTAAAGTAAAAGGAATGCAAGTGGTTGCAGCTAGGGGCCGAAGACACGCTGCAAAGAACCTTAAATAATGCCTACAGTGCACCGCATGAGACCCACTGACGGTACTACCCTCCTACTGGGGATCTAGGTTTTAACCCAGAAGCAGATAAGCATGCAAATTATATCGCTCGTTAGCATAACTGCCTTTCGTGCAACATTGTGCAAAAAGTGCCTGTCGTTTAGTTTAATATGATAGCTTGCGGAAGTACAGCACTAATTCCGACTACTACTCCCCGAGTGCAGACGCTCACGGAATAAGCCTCTAACCCTGAAACATGCGAAGCAGATTTTCAGACCCTGGTGGCCTTGTGGTAACCTGAAAAAACAAAAAATGAGTGTACACACACACACACACACACACACACACACACACACACACACACACACACACCCTTTTGACAATTAACCATCTAGTATTCTTGATCCTTTTGTTTACCCGGTAACTTTCTTTCCAACTGTATTTCATTCGTTCCTTGACAATGTCTTAGTAAAGACGAAAGAGCCTGGATTTCTGCCTATCATTTTCCTGTGGTATTCGCTTATCACACACACACACACACACACACACACACACACACACATATATATATATATATATATATATATATATATATATATATATATATATATATATAATGTAATATAATTTAAAATTAAGGCATTGATGCTTGCACGACACTTTGCAAAAGTAAAGTACCCTCGCCTACATATACAAGTCTCATAATGAACGACGATTTTATTAGCGCTTGTTATTATTCAACCTGAGTGCAAACTGATGTGAAAAGGATGCAAATGAGCCGAATAAAGCCCGAAGGAATACCGTTATGTAAATAAATAGATTGATCGCATAGCGGCAAAGCAACTAAGAGAAGCAGGTAGTTTACAGATAATGAGAAATAAGTCAATAAAGGTAAAGTCGACGAAAAAGCTTTCATACACAAAATTAGTTAACGAGTACAAGAAAGTTAAGGGAATAGTGCCCAGCCTTTATAAGCATCATTTCTCTCGTTAAAATCACTATCCACGACCTGTTTACAGCTTTGAAGTTCATGGAAGATACGACCTTTGATAGCAGAAGTTCAGCAGAGTGAGTGGATTGTACTCCAATCTGAGGTGAAGGCACCGAGCGCGATAATGGAAGTATTTTTCAATGACATATACTTAATTAAAGATTGGTAAACACGATATTTTGTTAATACTTAATGGGCGATTGGTAAACACGATACTTTTTTTGCTATGATCTAATATGATTGTGAGAAAAGAGGAAATCATCGCTTAGAGCAATTTAGTGAGCTGATAAGAGATCCTAGAAGGCTGCGAACTTCCAAATAAAAGAACAACATCGACCAGCGGGAAAACAGAGATAAGAAACGTATGACACCAGCACTATGATTCCTGCAGATGCAGAAGCCTTAGAAATAAAACCAAGTTTTCGAGAAGCAGATTCCGCGAAAACAAAAGAAAGCGCTGAGCCGAAAATGCCATAAAGTGTCGTGAAAAATGGAGAGTCGTCAGGGACCATGTTCCCTTTACAAACTGAATCATGCAATTTGAGATGGTTACGAAATCAGGCAGTCAATAAGGTATTAGGTTGACTGGGATTCAGCGTCGTTCCATCTAGTAGCTAAAGCGTTTATTTTCTGACCCGCTCTAAATCTCTGTTAAGGTTAACAAGCGCTTCACTTCGTATTCGGTACAGCTAATAGTAACAGGATTTCCAGAGCCAGCAGCTTATCACCAAAAACCCGTAGAACACTAAACGTGATCATCTAATCTTACCAGAAGCACCATAAACAACAACTCTGCCGATGATCATTTAAAACGTAGTGAATGAGAACGGATACAAGCGTTTGCATATAAGAGCCTTTGTACTACTCGAGACAAATATCTATTAGCCGGGGTGCTTTGGGCATCTCTACTTTGATCTCGGAGAAAGCTATGTCAAGATTCTAAAGGATTATCTCGAGAATTAATTCTCTCAACCACAGAGGCAGATAACGAGTGGAGATATTTCCATGCCTGTGGCAATTATCACTTTCACAACCCTTAGGAATAGGCACACGGCTTCATTTCCCCCCACTCCCCTTTTTTTTATTTTTTTTTTTTTTTTTTTTACTGATATAAAAGCAAACCGAGAAAATGACCTTTTAGGGACTCCCATTGCTATTATGCGTCCGCTAAGTTTGAAGGTGAAAGGTTACTGTGACAGTACGATAACGTTTTCCATGTTTTGTTAAGAGTAAATTGGTAGAGTGCTTGGAGCCATATTATAATGACGTAAGCAATTCTCTAATGGTTCTCTGTGACATTAAAAAAGGGAAACCCTTTGATTGTTTGCATTATGAAAGTGCAATTTAGCTTATCACATAGTTGATGGAGTCCTATACAATCACTCATAAATTACGTGGATGTTAATATCTATCTATCTATCTATCTATCTATCTATCATCTATATATATATATATATATATATATATATATATAATATATATATATATATATATATATATATATATATGTGTGTGTGTGTGTGTGTATATCATATATATATGTATATATATATATAGAAAATGGATGCATGTATGTTTGTATGTGTGTGTATGTGCCATATACACTTTAAAACGCATTGAGCAATTTCAAGCAAATTTGGTATATGTATGACTTATCATCTGGGAAAGAATGTTATGGGGTAAGACATCATTGGCACCAAAGGGAGAACGGGAAAACAGGGGAAATGGCTGAAACGTAAAAATAACGGAAAACAACAGATATTAGTGTTTAATCCATAGTTTTTGAGGTTGCTGTGATGAATAGTGATACTCCCGATGCCCTTGAAGTCCATGTTCAGCTGCGATAGGAAGAGGGGAATGGGAAGGGGTGTGAAGGGATGACGTGTAAAAATAACTGAAAATGACAGATATAGGTATCTAATTTATAGTTTTCAAGGTCGCTGAGATGAATAGTGAAACTTCGGATGTCCTTTAAGTCTATGTTCAGCCCTGATAGGAAGGTAGGGGTGGGGAGATGGTGACATGTAAAAATAACCGAAAACTACAGATATTAGTGTCTAATCCATAGTTTTTGAGGTTGCTGAGATGAAAGTGACACACCCGATGCCCTTTGAGTCCAAGTTCAGTCCTGACAGAAAGTGGAGTGAGAAAGAGTAAGAAATGTCAAAAATGACGGATATTAGTGTCTAATCCATAGTTTTTGAGGTCTCTGGGATGAATAGAGACACTCCCAATACCCTTCAAGTCCAAGTTCAGCCCCTTACAGACCTTACATCTTGTTCGGGTTGCCCTAGGTCCCTCAGTGTGAGGCACCTCTAATGTTCTACCAGAGAGTTGCTAGTACATCTTCCGGTATATTTTGCATCTTCCAATCTTGGATGGTCTGGGATGCAGTTTAGATATTTGTCGAGCTTATTCTTAAACACATCTACGCTCACTCCTGATATATTTCCTCAGATGAGCTGGCAACGCATTGAATAGACGCTGCATTATCGATGCTGGTGCGTAGTGGATTAATGTCCTGTGTGCTTTTCCTTATTTTTCCTGGTATAGTTTTGGGCACTATTAATCTACCTCTGCTTGCTCTTTCTGATATTTTTAGTTCCATGATATTTTCTGCTATTCCTTCTATCTGTTTCCATGCCTGAATTATCATGTAGCGTTCTCTTCTCCTTTCTAGACTATATAATTTTTTAAGAATGTAGTCTTTCCCAGTAGTCTAGGTCCTTAACTTTCTTCTATTTCTAGCTGTAAAGGACCTTTGTACACTCTCTATTTGTGCAATATCCTTTTGATAGTGTGGGTACCATATCATATTGCATATTCAAGTGACTACGAACATATGTTTTATAAAGCATAATCATGTGTTCAGTTTCTTGTTTTGAAGTGCCGTAACAACATTCCCATTTTTGCTTTACATTTTGCCAACAGAGTTGCTATTTTGATCATTGCATAACATGTTCCTATTCATCATCACACCAAGGTCTTTAACCTGCTTCCTTATTTGTGATGGTCTCCATTATTAGGTCCCTTATATGCATATAGCTTTCTTTCTCTGTCTCCATAATTTATTGATTCAAATTTATCAGAGTTAAATACCATCCTATTTACCTCTGCCCAATCATATACTTTGTTAAGGTCTCTTTGTAGAGCGTTTCCTATCTTCATCACAAGTAATTTCTCTACTTATTCTTGTGTCATCTGCGAAACTACTCACTACCGAATCCTTCACATTATTGTCTATGTCTCAATCATAATAACAAACAGTATTGCAGCTAACACCGTACCTTGCGGCACACCGGATATTACCTTGACTTCATCCGATTTCTCGTCGTTTGCAATAACTATCTGTTTTCTGTTGTGTAAAAATTCTTTTAACCATCTTCCTACTTTATCCACGATATTGTGTTTTCTAATTTTCTTCGCTAATATATTATGGTCCACTTTATCAAAAGCTTTTGCAAAGTCTAAATAAACCACATCTGTTTCATTTCCGCTTTTCATATTTTTGAATATGTTCTCACGGTGGACTAACAGTTGGGTTTGTGTACTTTTTCCCCCCGGGTACGAAACCATGTTGTTCCTTTATTAAACAAATTATTTTTATTAAATGTTTTCATATATTTTTCTTCATTACCCTTCATACACTTTCATAATATGTGATGTTAGACTCACAGGCCTATACTTACTTGCCTCTAGTCTTGATCCACTTTTGAAAGTAGTGGTACTATATGCTATTTGTGCTCATCATACATCTTGCCTGTATCTACACTTTGTCTTAATAATATTGCAAGTGGCTTTGCGATAGAAATGAACTACTTTCTTTAACAAATGCAGGAGAAAAATGAATGAAATATGAAATAAAAATCTAAGGAGAGAGGAGAAAGGAAGGAGAGAGAGAGGAGGACGAGAGAGAGAGAGAGAGAGAGAGAGAGAGAGTTTATCGGTTGTCATTCAGAGTTTTCTACTCAGTACCGATTTGATCAGCTAGTATCATGTATGTTATATAATTATTATATATATATAATATTATATATATATATATATTATGATTATATAATTATAATAATATATTAATATATATATATACTTATATATATAGATATTTATATATATCTATATATATATATATATATAACTATATATATGTGTGTGTGTGTGTGTGTGTGTGTGTACATTAATATTATATATTTTATATTATATGAGTATATATATATATATATATATATATATATATATATATATATATATATATAATCAATTATAACAAACCTGAACTCGATAAAAAAAAGAATGATTTTGATAAGAAAGAGGAATAATCGCCACTAATTCATCCATTTATATTTTGTATTTACATTTTCTTATTCCAAAGAAAAGCTTAGATCCGCTGAAAAGAAAAATATCCTGCAGGAGGAAATTTATTTGTGGTAGACATAGTATGGTGTTGTCAATGAACATCAATTGGCATACATTGTCTAGTGCAAATTTTTCTGCTGCTCCAGGGAATTGTTGTTACCATTTATTCAGAATATCTGTTCTACCTACCCTTTCTACCCTTTCTAGGAAAGAGGTAAATATAATTAGTAATTTAATTGAAAATGAAAACTATATTTTTACGAAAAGATAACATGGGAAGTGACCATGAACGAACCATATGGGAAAGATAACTTGAAATGTTCCACGAATGCTGAGCTCTCAAGTGCTGTCTGGATTATGAAAAATAATTCATATTATGAAAATTAGATTAAAAAGAGATGAGTTTTGTTTTGCCTCTAAGCAGTCGTAAGCATCATCGGAAAGTTCCAATGTATATAAAGAATCTAAGAAACATATATAATGAGATAAAAAGTCCAACAAGTTCAAGCGGTGTGTTGTGCTCTTTCTTTTTTGTTTCTTTCACAACTGGGATTCTCAGGATTCTTGCGAGTCCTGTAATTAAGTCTGAATGCGTGCGGAGAAAACGGGAGGAGAATCTCTCAAGGGGTACTCAAGTGTCGCTGAAGAGGACGGTAAGGGAATGAGTTGAAGGGAATTTTACGCGGATGAAAAATGTGTCATTAACGCAACGCTGATGAAGGAATGACGATAGGGGAATGAGATAATGGAAGTTTTTAAGAAACGAAGAAACTACACATCGTATCGAATTTGAACGGTAACTCTCTGAGTCAGCTGCTTCTTGCAGCTTCTTTTGAAAATGCCATTCAGTAGATTGAATTAACAGGTGGCCTTCGAAAAGATAGAAAGGGCTTTTCGAAAAGCCTCTTTAAGCTGTGCGCACTATCTGAAAAATCTATCAAGCTCGGACCAAAATAAGACAGAAAAGAGAGAAGAGCTGGGTTTAGAAAATATCAGCAGAATTTGACAGTTTGACAGGTAAGGAAATGAAAGACCTGAACCAAAGCAACCTGGCGATTGCCGTTCTCAGTGTGAACGAGCCTTCTCGTGACAGAGGAAGGATTCATCTGGAATCATATCAATGGAACGAAATTTGGGAGGAGATACGGAGATTATCACTAGTAAATATTACTTTTATAAATAGTTTTATCAGACCACTGAGCTGGGAATCAGCTCTCACAGGTCTGGCCCGAAGGCTTTATTTGTATTTATACTTGTTATTTTTTATTTGTCAATTAAATTACAGTTATTCAAATCTTGTACAATTATGTCAATTTCGAATGTTGAAGCTTCTGACAAAATTTCACTGATCGATTCATTTCCAAAACTTTATGTTCGCTGTTGATTATACTTTGAACATTCACACATTAAATGCTTAAGTGTTATCGTTATTTTAAATTGTGAGCATTCAGGAGCGGGATCGTCTGGATTATTCATGAGGTGTCTTGTGTGTTAGACGAGATTGGCCTATTCGGAGACGTGTCAGAAGTACTTGCTTATGTCTCTCTTTTTGGTATGATGCATTCCCTTTCCCAACACTAGATTTTACTTGCTTGAATTTATTATTTTGTCAATTAATCCAAGGAATGGGAGGGCAAAGGTAATTTACAGGTTCCTCATTCTTGTCAGAACGAATGCATTGGCAGCTCCCCTTCAATTACTTAAGTATTGTTCAAATAGGGAAGAAAACTATGGCATCATAATGAAACACGTGATCTCAGGGAGAAAATCTTACTCTGTGACCGAGGGTGTTCACTTCCCCGCAGTTTTCCACTTACTGATGCCCATTCAGTGAGATCAAAACACGAATGTGCCAAAATTTGAATTCCCAAATGTTTCAAGAAAAGTTTTCAGTTGATTACTGGCTGAGGAATGTAATACGAGTTTTTTTTTTTTTTTCTTTGTGCTAGGATGGCTTTCATTCCATCATTTCATGGGGTATTAGTTACACGAATATATAGACAAAATGCCTTACAGTTGCAGGTTCCACATACAAATTTCTCTCTTGAAATCACAGCTGACACATGAATAGGGAATAAATGCACAAAATAAGCATTAGCCAGTAGAAGTTGAGAAGTAAAAATGAAAGAGAAAAGGGAGATGCATCATCGGTACAAGAGTGGGAGGCTGCAGATCAGTGACAACAACAAGAAAATAGCAAATGAAAGAAACGAATCCTATGAGGCAGCTCAAATGATGGAAATGAGAGCAGCAGGCACGGCTGCCCCTCCAACAGAATTGAAGCTGTTAGCTGGATGGCCAGAGTGAGTTCAGAAAGAGATTAAATCCGAGGTTCTTCTGAGTAAAATGATCTCCATAATTCTTTCCTCCCTGAAGTTTCCCATCTGACGGTTCAATCCCTTTCCCATTCGTTAGCACAACGGTTTCGAATTTCTGTTTAACGTGATTGGAAAGTAAATTACGTTCTTGACATAAACCGCTTTCCCTTTTCAAAGATCATACTCTTGAGTTATGTGATGTGTATATATATATATATATATATATATATATATATATATATATATATATATATATATGTGTGTGTGTGTGTGTGTGTGTGTGTGTGTGTGTATATATATATAATATATATATATATATATATATATATATATGGAACGAAGGAAGGTGAGAAGCGTATGTTACCATGGTTAGGTAAAAGTGGGAGAGCCTTATTTGCGTGGGTATTAGATATTGATTGCAATATAGAGGACAGAAGGATGAGGTAGAAGGTTGAAACAAAGCACACGGCAGATAAAGAACAGGCCAGGCTGTGTTGCAAGTTCCTCGGAATTGGAGTGCTATGAAAGTTAAACAAATCAAATGCTCGGAAGGTTTGTGGAATCAGTAGCCAGACTGGATGAGACAAGTTGCTGAACAGGGCTCATGAATCAGAAGGAAGTCGAAGGAAGCAGTTCAACTGATCATGCATCAGGAGGTATGGATAGGAAGAGCTGGTGGTTGTGTGGTGAAGGTGTCGATGTGATGCTGATGAGCTCGCTGAATAGGTAAATGAAGTGGCTTATGCACTGCTATTTATTCATCGATGGTTTCATCTTTGATTCAGCTGATAAACGAAGAACATTAAATAAATTGTTATCTCGTTTTTCTCTAGAGATATCTTCTGTTTGCAGGAACGGTACGCACATACATACATACATATACATACGCACATAGATATTAACACAAATGCATATATAACCACCGATCTCGTTATTAGTCTCACTACATGCTCTATTCCCCTTTGAAGGGCGCTAGAATTAAAAGGTGCTGCCTTTCTTGTTTTCAGTAGATATTTTGATGCGAGTTTCCTCGTCCATTGACCCTCTGTACCCTGGCTGTGACTTGCCTCAGTGAACTATTAATCAGGCTAATTTCGCTGGTTAACAGGGGATCAATTATTATTCAGGAAGTGAACGTAGATCGTCATGAATTAGGTGCGGATATCACGTAGTATGGCTTATTTCCACGCAATGTGACAGGTCATTGACACGCTCCCTCAGATGCAGACACCGGACGTAAATTAAGTGCAATACTTGGAAAGACGTAGCCCGTCTCGTTCATTCATGATTATGATGATATAGTTACGTATAGAAGTTCGAGGCTTTCTTTGCAAAAAAAATAAATAAATAAATAAATAAAAGCTTTCAGCAGACTCTGGAATTCATTATGTCCTCTAGAGACGGTAATGCTGGATAGTTATTACGCATGTATCTAAACTAGAAGGCTTCCGATTTGATTGCGCCATTAGTTTTAAAAACTCAGTGCAGATGTTTGTCTGTCTTTCTGTCTCTTAACTGACAGGTGCTGCCGCTTCTCCCTTTCTCTTAACGCCACAAATTCAATGAAAATGTGAGCATTTTAGAGGCCTCCGTGGAAGGAAAACATTGCTTCTAACTCGTTATAGCCTCACATTTCTGAAAATTCATTTACGAATACCATACTCTTTTTCAATATCAATTTCCAGTCCCCAGAGCATATGTGTACAGTGCATTAAAATTTATCTGGTGTATATATGCGTGGAAATTTCTAATTAACTTTATGTATTTAATGGTTTCGCCTGCTGAACATTTGTGTCTTGTTTCTTCTAAATTGTTTTTGTTTTCTTTTCTATTCTTTTCTTGTAATTAAAAATTCTTGCAGAAGACGGAACTTACTGAGTCCAGATCGATTTCTCTCTCTCTCTCTCTCTCTCTCTCTCTCTCTCTCTTTCTCTGTGTGCGTCTGTGTCTGTGGTGAATGTCTTTCTGCCTCTTCCTGAAGTGGTCTGAAGCCCCTTCAGTGGTGACTGGTTAGGTAGGGCGTCCGTACTACGAGTTTTTCTGTAATCGTTTTGGCAATTTACATCGTACAGATATGTTTCTTGTTTGACTCTCAAAAAAGAAGAGCTTCTATAGGAAGGTAGAAAGACAACATAAGCGTCAAGGAGTAGTGATTATGTTGTTATTTGAACTTGAGTACTTACCATGAATTTTTTAACGTTTTGCTGTCTTGGATGTATGATAAGGTCATAGTCACACACACAAAAACATTACGCGCACTCACACTTAGTATTTGGTCTTCACGTCACGTATGACTTCAGCAGCCGTAATATTTAATCTATCTTCGATGTCAGCTGAACAACTTGTCAGTTGGTACATTCTCTTTAATGTTCGCTTCACATCATCACTCTCTTATTATATCGTTGCGTTGCGCAAACTTTCTCTCTCTCTCTCTCTCTCTCTCTCTCTCTCTCTCTTCTTCTCTCTCGGTGTGTATGTCCGCCTTAACATGGCTTCAAATAAGCGTCGGTATCTACGTAATCATCGTGTTTTGTGTAAAAAGTCTTCGTTCATTGGAGAGATTATCTTGCAAGATATGAGGAAATCCATTTTCCCCTTTGATGTTGCAGTTGCGTCGATAACACACAAATATATATACTATTACCACCTTCTCCCGTTCTGAGCAGCGTTATTTTTTTGTTACTAAAGAAGCCTTATGCAGGACACGTCTTCGTTTCCTTCCTTCGTGTCATGCTTCCTGCCCCAAGGCTCATTTCTCTCTCTCTCTCTCTCTCTCTCTCTCTCTCTCTCTCTCTCTCTCTCTCTCTCTTTCATGTAGTGTATGAAGAGCAAGGTTCACGTGATAAGACGACTGTTTGAATGAGTCCTGTTACAGCTCTTTTTGAAAAGATTCAATTATTAGGTGTTATAGTCCTTTGCAATAATATGATATAAAAAGAAATTCAAACCCATCTTGGAGTAGTAACAGATTTTCTAATAATATCTCGCGTGCAAAGGGATTATATATATATATATTCATTCAACAAACGGAGGTTTCATTATACCCAACAATACAATGAAGGCAGGGAAGCACATCAGCAGAAACTCAAATTTATTAGGTTGCAACGTTTCAAAGCCAAACACACAAGATTCACTATAAAGTAACAATGCCCAAATTAGCACAATAAAACAATCACAGTTATGTTGGTGTGCTGCCCCTGCCTTCATTGTAAATGCTATACATATGTGTGTATGTGTTATATATATATATATATATATATATATATATATATATATATATATATATATAATATATATATATCCTCGTACATATAAAATATATATACACTCGATATATATATATATCACTAAATAACGTGTGACAATATATTTAGCCAAGACCTCAGGAAAAATAAAAGAAGCAGTACCGAGCGCTTTCGTGTTATTTCAACACATTTTCGAGGTACAATGCTAAAAACACAGAGACATCTAACAAAGTAAACAAAAGCAAAAAAAATGGAAGCACAAGAATTCAAAGTCCGGTTAAAACCAGTACAGTAGGTAAAGAACATCTCAACAGGTGATTAAAAAGAAACAACCTGACAAATCTCGTTAACAGCAAACGGGTCTAGTTTATACATACGCTGGCTTACATCCATTAAGTCACCACGCTATTTAATAAAAGCAGATTCTATAACATTTCTACGAGTTATATTATTACAATATAAAACAACTTTTGCCCCCTCCCAGAGAGTCATATGATTAAAATGATTAATGTGTAAAAATAAAGCATTCGGCATTTGTCCCGTTCTCACACTATATCTATTATGTTGTTTAATTCTGGTCTCCAGCTCCTTCCCAGATTCTCCGATATAAAAACACTTGCAGCCCTGAGAAACTTTGGGAGAATTCCGTATTAGTATGTTTTTCAATTTATTTGAAAATTTAAAAACAACATTAATATTAAAATGTATGTATGATGTACATATATACAAACATGCACATTCACACACACACACACACACACACACACACACACATATATATATATATATATATATATATATATATATATATATATATAATATTTATATATTATTATATATATATATAATATGATATTATGATATATATGTATATTATGCATTATATATATTATATATATATATATATATATATATAATATATAATATATATACACATATATATATTATATATTTATACTATATATATATATATATATATATATATATATATATATATATATTTTAATATTATGGATAGTATTTTATATTTTATATTATATTATTATACATATATACTAATATATATATATATATATATATTATATATATAATATATATATATATATATATATATATATATATATATATATATATATATATATATATGTATATTATACATTTATATACGTATATTGTAACAGACGATAGAGAGCAATGAAGAAATGAATTCTCCAGCAGGTTCAAACTCACACTGTTCAGATGCCGTAAGATCCATAAGGCTAGTCAATCAGCCAACCTGAAATTACAAGCTTCCATGTTTGTGTCAAGCGTTGCTACTTGCATAATGTGCCTCGTATAGTAGTCAGTAGCCGGGAATACTTGTGCACTGACGCGCATACTGAAGGGTTTGGAATGCCTCTTGGGATATTATAGCCCCTAAGACCAAATGTATTCACACTTTTTTTTTATTCATTAGAGAGACGCGGGAATATAGGCTGATAGGATTGTCACCGCTATATGTAGAGACAATCACGGAATGGGCAAATGAACGTGGAAATGATAAGCGTGATAAAATTGGATGTCATGGTGACGATAAGAATAGGAGTGACTGGAGCTGTAAATGATCAATCATTACCTGGTAAGGCGTATTTAAAAATAGTAGTTATATCTGGAGATGAAATGCCAAGGTGTTGCTGCAAATGAAACTAAAACTCGTGAAACTAGTAAGAAACATTATAGCACATTGCATAGAGCGGAGATGAGTCAATACCAGTTATATTCAGAATACAAAAGTGAAATGAGTTCCGAGGACTGCAAATAATGCGGTCACCGATTCAGCAAAGGGATGTTTGTAGACAAGGGGCGCAGGACGAGAGGACAAGAGAAATAAAAGGTGAGAGAATGAAATAAAAGAGCCACTGTCGGCAAAAAGGAGTTGGAGGACAGAAGAGGTGGTCACGGAATGGTATTTAGGAGGATGAAGAAGGAGATGAAGAAGTGAAAGTAAAAGAAATATGAGTCATGAGAATGCAGGGATCAGTCTGAGCAAGTTGTCCAGGATCAATATGAATTTCTACTGAATGGAAGTAAATGCAGAGAAGAATGCCAATGATCAAACTGATCTTAGAGTTAAATAGCCTTTGTTTATAGTGGCAGAGGTGTGGAAATGCAATGAGAGTTATTATTCAAAAGATTCGGAAAGATTAAACAATATATGTAAATGGGACTTGTCTAAACTAAATAACCGAAGTTAAGAAATGAGTTTCTGAGTAAAAAGAGACAAATGAAATAGTGACAAACTGACTCATTCTAGATTGTATAAACAACAGACTTTAAAATTACACCAGGTGGTTGTTGGAGATACAATAGAAATGGAAAATTTCCTCTTCATATTGTAAGCGACTGAGATGACAAAAAGACTTAAGATTAAAATTACGAAGGATTTATGACTGTGATACTTCTGGGATTTTGTTTATCCTCTTTTGCATGTTGTTCGATAAGAAATTTATGAAGTTTTCCTAAAGGAGCCTTGGAGTGATACGTTCCCAAATCACCCTTGCTGAGTGATTGCTTCAGATTACACAGGAGGATAGGAATGTTTTAAAAGAGAAGGAGACCCCAAGCTTCGTTGTCCTGATTGAGACAGTTGGGATTGTAACTGTTAAACTGCGCTGCACCAGAGATCAATCTGTTGACTGGAATAAAGCATTTGATCAGGAAGCTATTGATGTTATAGGAAAAAGATGGGTCGCTTTCGTTCTCAGCAGTAGTTTAGTAAATAGGTAGGGTAAAACTGCTGTCCAGATATCAGGATAAAATCTGGATAAATCATATAAAGGGCAATTCAATTACAAGAGGACGTTCTGTCATTTTTGAAGTATTTTATAGGCTAATTACAAAAGTCATCAGATGTATATAGAGAAAATTTGATTGACTTTCTAGTTGTTAAAATTCCACAGTTTGGAGCATCCACAGAAAATTCCATCTTTCTCTTTTCGATCATTTGGAAATATGGGACAGCAGTCTTAAGTAAAAGGAAAAAGTTAATGCTAAAGAAAAAAAAACAGCTAGGCCAGTTAGTTATTTGAATGCTTAAAGGTAGATCTATCTATACTCTGTTTTTTTTCCATCTGTCCATCCCCCTGTGGTGTTTGCACATGGTAACACTGCATCCCGGGTTTTAAATAATATCCTATTTCGAATATTAACGGTGTAATTCGCATACAGTAAATTATCAAAACACTTTTCATTTGCAAATGTACACCTAGATATCCTTTTATTTACCTAAAACTTACACATAGCGAAACCATTTAAAGCCCGGGACGCAGTGTTACCATGCGGAACCACCACAGGCGGATGGACAGATGGAAAAAACAGAGTATAGATTGTACGCATTTTTGCAAGGAATTCTGTGATATCTATATGTTGAACCGTAGAAACTAATATTTCCATCAAACATATTTGTTACTTCGTATGCACTATCTAATCTACGTAATCTACGGTAAGTAACACATGTGTACACTTAGCAATTGCAGAATTGAAAAAGAAGAAGCAAGGTAGCGCTTCAGTGGCGTGATCGGTATAGTCTTGGCCTGCCACCTCGGTGGCAGCAAGTTCGATTCTCGGGCATTCCACTGAGGTGTGAGAGATGTGTATTTCTGGTGGTAGAAGTACATTCTCGACGTGGTTCGGAAGTCACGTAAAGCCGTTGGTCCCGTTGCTGAATAACCACTGGTTCCATGCAACGTAAAAACACCATACAAGCATATACGGAATAACCGTTTTCAACAAGTTTTTACAAAAGCGAAGACGATCCGGAGTAATCATAGCACCTATACTGAAGCTCAGTGTATTGCGTAGCTGTTTACTGAAACTGTATTTGTCGAAATCCGGTGCAAATGGATTACTGATAACCCTATACATACGGGTGTATTATTCATAGAGTATGAAAATTTATGCGTTGCAATATTTTCATGGTGTTATTAGTAAATCCATCTATAAAAGTACCTGCAACAGCGGCCTACAAAACGTTGTGGAAACTTTCCTTCTCTTCCACTGGAAATGTATCCACCAGGTATTGTAGACAAGGGAAAAATACAATATAGTTCATCCTACGCTACTTACTAAATAGATAAGTCAGCACTATAACTGTTAAGAACGGTAACAAACGAGAAATACTCCTCTAAATGCGAGAGTTGTAATATCTAAATGGCAAACACTGATATGATTAAGGGTTGAATTTTTATCGTCTAGTCATTTTCTGTGGTATATAAATTGATATTCATACAGTATCATAATGGACGAATAGAAGTCACGTTAATGATACTGAAACCATCAGAGACAATCATTGTGAACATTTTCACGGGAAGGCATGTTTTGGAATCATTTATTTTAAAGACTAAATACAAGCTCTAAGTAGCAACGGTAAAATCTAAGTCATAAATTAAGAATATCATTTGAACACCTTAAACTTGAGAAGTAAATACGGTAAAGGCATAAAAGTTCTGAAAAGGATCTTGGGGCAGTAAAAGAGGTTGGCGTTCACGAAAGCAACTTGAGAAGCCCGAATTCAGTGAATGGTATAATGATAATATATGAAGGGAGTAGACTGTCTTTGAAGAATATTCTGTTAAAGAGTATTGCACCATCAGTAGAAACGATTTAATACAAGATCTTTTCAATTCTTCTTACTATTCCCTTTGTCTTCAAGGCTGATATGTGCTAAGAAATGACCGATGTACATAGTCTGGATAAGGAGACAGGCAGGAATGTTCACTATGGTCACTTTTTATGCCGGTACACGTTGGCAGAAGTTAAACAGGGCATGATACATCCGTAGGGCTTCAGGTTTCCTCATACACTAACTATACTAATCTCGACGTCGGTCCCGAGTGATAGAGATTTTTCGTAGAAGATAGCTAAGGGCGTCAACGTTTCTTGCCGTATCGTCGGCCTATCTTCAGGACGGGGTGGGTTCGTTCTGGTTAGAATGGTATAG
>NC_061106.1:5439362-5464362 GCF_015104395.2 Macrobrachium nipponense | reverse complement strand
ATGCTTCAATGAATTCATATTTTCTTTTTACTGGTTAACCCATTAGCGCAAGTTCCTTTTTTAGGTCCAAAGGCATTGTTATCAATAGTATATTGTAATAAACGGAACTTTTGTAAAATGCATTTAGTTCGTCATGAAGATTGAAATTTCTTTTAGAAATGTCTCCTTTATTTCGACGGATATTGGCAACATTTCTGTCACCGTTTCCAATATGGTGTGAAAAACTTGAGCGTATGGACAGATCTCATTTTTCCTCATTTTCATTCAAAACTCTTTTGAGAAAGTTGAAGTCCTGTCTATTCCATACTAGCACAGACGGTAAACAAATGTTCTGACTTCCCTATAAAGTCTGTGAAATGGTTTAGAGACAGTAAGTTCCTAATGTTTGGTGGTCCTCAAAAAAAAAAAAAAAAAAAAAAAAAAAAAAAAAAAAAAAAAAAAAAAAAACATGGGCAAATGGAGGCCATTTTTTCCACTTTCTATGTTTGCGTCATTGATACTTTAATGAGGAAGAAACAGCCAGAATACAAAATAAAGAAAAACCCTCATTTGACCGGGAAAATAAATGCCCCTTATTTCTCAACATTCATATCTCCACCCAGTAATGGGACAAATTAAATATTGAAATCAATGAACGTTGAACTACGTGACCAAAATCTAATTGAAATTCTTCAACTTTCCCTTTGCAGTGAAATACTAAATGAAATTTCCTGAGTACATGATTATATTCTGTTAACAAACTGTTTGGAAAATTTCCTAAGAATCTTATTGCCTTCAGGTTGCCACAGATTACCAAGTGGACGCTGTTATTGGTGTTTGGATGAAGACTGAACCTCAGACTATTCGAAAAATGATGCCAAGAAACTAATTTCTAGTCGCCAACAGTAAACAGGATCTTCATTTTGTTCACAATAAAAATGTAGGAAACTGCGTAAGAGATAAAGGATTTAAGTGTGTTTATATAGAGGAAGGCAATCAGATTCTATTCCTGTGGCCAACAAATGACAACCTAGTTTCAAAAGTGGTCGTGTGTATGATTAGTCGCCTTAAGAACCCATATGACCATAAATTTATGTTGATCCTTTTTTTCAAGTTATAACCTGCTGGTACAAATAAAACAATTGTGAGTCAAAATTACATTGAACAATATGTTCAAACAGAACAACCAAATGTCGACAAGAGGATTCTGATTACAGATTTGAAGAAAAAGAACTGTTCTTTGTGAAATGATGACAGGACAAGAGCATATTTACAATTGCTAGCAACCATCAGTCTGTCAGCCCTATTGGAAATGTAAACAGATGGTCAACCAGCCCTAAAAAAGAAATACTTATTCCTCAACTATTTCTCATTTCCAATTGTAATAAATATAAGGGAGGACTGGACTGGATCATTTAGATTGGCTTATTCAGATCTATCTCACTCCCATTATTTATAACAATTGTTTTTTTAGTTTATTCACACTTTTCATTGATATTGTGGTTAATTCCTAGACTGGTTACAGTTTTGCAATTGGAAATCGGGATACCATGACATTGTTAGATTTTAGATTAGTTACAAGAGCTCGTTCGGAATCGGATCTTAAAAATTCAGGATGGCCAAAAGTATTGTCTTCAGAAGAAATCCCAGATGTGAGATTTTTTTCAGGGTGACACTCTTGATCGAACAGTGGGAAGCAAGCGAAGCTCTCCTTGCAAGAAAGAGGTTTGTAAACAATACTACAACGCCATGTAGGTCTTCAGATTGGTGAGCGTTTCAACAATTATGATTCAAAGAAATCTTTCGTTCGTTTGGATTAGTATATGGGAAGGAAACACCTTTCGTTATTTATCCTTGTTTTTAAAAACCTCTTACAGCCAATTACTCCGTTTTGAGAACTTTCTCTCCTTAACATAAGTACCCAAGTGCCATGGTTCTGAAAAAAAGGACCAAAAATTCAATTGTTTTTTCTCAAACTATTATGGTAAAAAGATTTTTAAGTCTTTTTTTTATATAAAAAGTTATGTATAAAGAAGTATTGTTCGGTGAACATTTAAAGAAAAAATTTTGGGGCATTTTGATCAATAACAAACAGTTAATTAATCATCACACTCTCTTCCTTGGCTAAATAACAGTAGTAACTCTGTTACCCCTTAGCCTGTGATATACGTTCCTAGGTACACTCAGTATCATTGTGTTTCTCTAGTTCTTACACAAATCCTCTACAACCTTTCACCTTTCTCTCATCCACGCATACCTTACACACCCTGTTCAGCCACTCAGTAACGCTATCTCGCATGTAATCCCACCTACTCCCAGTTATTAATTGTCTACAATCTCTTAACCGCTCTTCTAATATCCACAGGAATCTTCTGCAGAAGACTTCCTTGAATTTGTCCATTTACCCTCTCTATATTTACACAGTTCCAGCGGAGTGTTCTTTCTTCATGAACTGATTCGGCCATGGATTTTTCTCTTCCACTTTCTGCTTCAATACGCGTTGTTCATCCTCTTGTATGTCAGCACACACTCCTTATTGCCGCCTCTCCTCCTTCATCCTAAGTGATAGGTTTTATGACTAATGGGCGCGCCCTTGACAAAGGCCTCTTTGTGGTTACTGATGCATCAAGGGACCCTGCCCTTCCTGAACCCCCTTACGGGGAGTGACGTAGCACCTTCGAAGTCATTAAGACTTCATCAGTTGGCGCCCAAGTGAACTTCCTCAGACAAGACTTTATTCGTTGCTCTGTGACCGGTTTATTAATAGATTCATTCAACCGTCCTCTTGATCTTATTAGTTACATTCAAATGCGTTTTCTTAAAATTTTGTCTATAGTAGATGCCTCTAATGTTTCAGTTTGAAAACATATATATGACAAAACAACATTTTATGTTATATATACCCATGATGAAGATACACACACACACACACACATTATTCAATTACCTAAGGTCTTTTCCTTTCAGCGCACGGAACTTACAATGTATTATTCTCCGAGTTTCAGCTTTATTGCGTGATGAGATGATTGCAGTAACCAAATATAGTCGACTAGCAACTGTCTTCATCATTCACTGTTTTAGGTCAGCTGGGATGAAACGGGTTTCAAGTATGAAACATTCCGTATCGCTTTGTCTCCGAGGCGATTGTCCTACTATTTGGGGGAAGCGAAAACACACCTGGAACTATTATTTTAAAGAGAAAAACATTATCCTATATATATATATATATAATATATATAATATATATATGATATATATATATATATATAATGTATGTATGAATATGTGCGTGTGTTTGTTTACATTTGTATATGTGTTGGTACGCTTACATAGTCAATGTGCTTACATCTACAAGACGTTCAAGACGTTCAGTAATCTCAGAACTAAAGCCACGAAGGGACATTTGAAAGAGAAGAGAGAGAGAGAGAGAGAGAGAGCGAGAGAGAGAGAGAGAGAGAGAGAATGGACTAGTTTCTTGGCCCGTTTGATGGTGAGAAGAGCGGGAAGGAAGATATGCAGGAAGACCGAGGAAACTAGACAATAGAAAGGACGAAAGAAATGGCTGAGTCAATGTTTTCAGGAAGTAAAACTGCTGCGATGAGCACGATGATGGGGAGGGGGAAGGATGGGGTTGGGGGTGGGGGGAAAGTGGGATGGATTAGAGATAACTAGAGTTTGATAAGAGACGGGAAGGAATCCAGAGGGGAAGTACGAGCGTTTTCCGCTCCCCTATTATTGATTGCCTTGACCTTGCAGTGATGTCGACTCTTTTGTTTACTCTCTCGAGTTGCTCCTAGATTTTAGCTCTCTCTCTCTCTCTCTCTCTCTCTCTCTCTCTCTCTCTCTCTCTCTCTCTCGGCTCTCTCTCTCTCAAAATTAGCGGTCACTTTTATATCCAATCGTTTAAAATTTATATGATTTTTATTGTTCGATCATTTTTAGAGCATTATGCACGTGAAGGTATGGCTTCAGGACAATCTTCCCCGCAAACTCTACCACGAAGACTTACCATTTAATCCTCGTGAGCAGTTACCCAACAATCAGTCTACTCTGTGACACACTACCTCAAGTCAGTTACCCGAGTCGTTGTGTCCTCCGCCTTCCCAGCTGCATAATTAATACCCAGAAAAGTTACACACTGCAATTATCACTCCCGTGGACAATTACCACCTGGGCAATTACCCCACCGTTCTATTCCTATTGTAGACGATGGCGCCGAGTCTTGTCCTTTCATGCTTGGTGGTGAAGATGATGAAAATGGCGATGAGCCTCGGGGCGTGTGAAGGTAAATGGGAAGGAAAAAGTCTTAAGCGTGGAGCTTTTCTTGGAAAGATATGTTTTGGAAAGGTAAATGACAACAACAAAGGAGCGATAAGGCCGGGCCCTTTTGAAAGAAAGATTTGCAAAGGGATTTCAAAATGGAAGAGGTTGTCTGAGGGCTGGTGAAAGAAAGATAAAATTGAAAAGGCAAATAAGAATAATAAAGGGTGCTTTTGAAGGAGAGAGACGTTTGAAAAGCCAAATGAGATTGATAGATGGGCGATGAGCCTGAGGCCTTATGAATGAAAGATACACTTTAGGATACAAAACGAAGGGAACCTGTGATTCTGAAGGAAAGAGAAATCTTGAAAAGTAAATGAGATTGGTTATATAAGGGATGGTGAGCCTAAGACTTTTGAACGTAGAGGTGACCCTGTGATGTGCAACTGAAAATGGTAAAGGGGTAATGAGCCTGAGAATTTTTGAGAGAAAAGTACATTTGAAAAGCTAAATTAGAATGATAAAAGGGCAATGAACCTGGGGGCGTTGGAGCAGAGATCATTTTGATAAGGGGAAGAAAAAGTGTTGAGCCCAGAAACTTTTGGAGGAAGGACAGATTTGAAAAGGTAATTGAGAATAATGAGAGAATGATAAGCCTGGTACTTTTGAGGAAGAGCTGTTTTAAAAGGTGAATGAGCCTGCGGGGTTTCGAAAAAGGACAGATTCTGACACGAGACTTATAAAGGAAAGGAAATGATGAGACTTCTTTTGTTGTTGTTAAGAAATAAATGTTTGAAGAAGAATTTTCGAAGGGGAATAAGTGTGATAAGCTACTGGTCTTTAGAAAAGATAGATACGAAATGGAGAATAATAAAAAGAAATAATGAGAAGCCAAGAGTTATTAAAGAAATATAGACTTTATGAAGAAAATGATAAGCGAGAATCTATTATAAGCTGATTATTTGTATCATTTTTATTTTCACCCATTCTCATCATAGCGTTGAATGACCCTATGCCAATACACATATTCCATTCCATTCTAATATGTAGTGAAAATAATGAGCCCCGGCTCTAAAGAAAAATAAAGCACAAAATATATTTTGGGGAGAACCGTCGGGAGGAAACAATAGCAGGGCGCATAAGCAAAGTCGTAAGAGATTAGTTGAGTCGTTTAAGGAATACCGGAGTCCTAGCGAGGTAATGACTGGAACTTCGATTCGAAATAAGCCGAGTATAAAAACAGCTTTTCGTCAATCTGAAATGATCATTGATAGGTTATTTGGAATTTTGATTAATGCAAAGGTGAACGAACAGCCAAAGTTAAAGACAAAAGCTATGAAACAGAACTTTTTAAAATGAAATTGATTCATTGAAGGCGAGGCAAAGTCAGGCTACCAGCAGCTGGCTCGTTCAGGTCTTTTGATAGTTCCTGGGCGTTTGGGTCAGCGCCCGGTCCTTTCATTTGAGAGACCTGAGCTCAATCCCAGAGTGAATTGGGAATTTATTACTATTAGACCCCTTGATGAAGATGATCAATTCTTTAAAGTTTCAAGACTCTCTCTCTCTCTCTCTCTCTCTCTCTCTCTCTCTCTCTCTCTCTCTCTCTCTCTCTCTGTCGTGCTTGTAGAGCATCTTATTTGGGCTCAGTTTTAAAAGCAGGTTCCCTCATCACCTTGAGAGGAATGTCTGTTGACATCATCGGTACTATTCTGCTTTTTCCTTCTTAATTTTACTGGTATCGCCTTTATTTTGGTTACTGCTAAAATTCTTCAAGTGTCGCAAAGGATCATAATCCAACATCAGCTATACGAGGCTTAATCAATCAGATGACTCAAGTGTAAATTTAATTTAGCAACAAAACTAATTTTAAAAAACGAAAATGAAGACATAACTGCATTTTGTTACGATTTAAGAAACTTTTTGAGGACAGACCTACCAGGAATGAGTGATATATATATATATATATATATATATAATATATATATATATATATATATATATATATAAAGGTCATATTTGATATTGGAATGCGTGCAGCACCCGGAAAAGAATACCACAAATGCCTTGCGATATCTGGGGATTACAGAGAGACTGGAAATGGTCTGTGACCTCATTCCCAAAGAAACGAGAGAGAGAGAGAGAGAGAGAGAGAGGCAGGAATTATCAATCATAGAATAGGTTTCCTTTAATTATTTCATTCATTATTTCTTCAATCGATTTCATTAAAAAAAAAATAATTTTTTTTATGCTTGTATGAGATTCATCTATGGAGGAAATTATTCGTAAAATTTCATACCTCTCAACACCGATGTCATTTGTTATGCTGTTGTTATTTCTAATAATTACTTTTATATTTTATTTTTACCATTTGCAATGTTGTATGACATATTTCCACTCTTTCAACCCGAGGGCAATTTTGGACAATTCCAGTCCATCTCGACATGACGATGGCCTCATCATTTCCTGGATTGGAACGTGGGAGTCAAGATGAAAGGTCTCATTTCTGTTAGCGTGTTCCTCTTTGGCCCCTGCTACCACCAACTCCCTTGGCGTGACAGCAGAACGAAATCTGTTTCCTTTTTCTTCCCCGGATGATGGCAACAGATTCACCCCTGTTCACCATTTCAGTCCATGAAATATCTGTAATTGTATTATTTTTTTATTGCCGCTTAAATATATGTTTATCCTAGGACTTCTTCAGTTTAAACATCCAAATCCTTAATCAAAAAGGTTATTTATTTGTTGCTCGATGCAAATTCCACAAACTGTGCAATAGCATTATTGTATGTCACCATACTTTTGATGTGAATTCATTACGTCAAATCAATCATGGAAAATGACGAATCTTACGTTGTTTTCCAGTTCTCTGGCTTCACCTACCACATCTCCCCAAGATATCTTAGATCATCGATAAATGATTTTGTCAGTAACTGCACTGCATCGTTCCTTTTGTTGCCCTGTGACACATAAATATACTTCATGTATATGCAGAAGTGACTAGCTCTGATAGTGACCCTGAGCCAGGTCAGGCTGTGGTTTGGCCAAGCAAATGACGTCAGATGAGTGATTCATTGATATACTTATGTCTGGCTAACTTGTCTAAGTGGGTCACGTGCTTAGCTTTCCCAAACCCCTGGTATCCCCCTAGCATCTATGAAAAGCTATGGAGAGACCATCAGTGCCTGGATTTCTTAGCTAAGCCAGTGCCACTGAGCCCACTAGGGAAGCACCAGAAGATGGCTCTTCTGCCGAAATGGGAGTTGCCAAACTATTGAAGTGTGGTGTGAGATAAATCTCTACACGACGACCTTGCAATATGGAAAGAAAATGGGAAGCCAAACCTGGAGTTGGCAAGTACACACCTACTATGAAATTCAGGGTCTCTGTAACACGGTTTTTTGGACTTTGTTCCTTGTCAAAGCATCGGATGTAGCTGAAAGATGACATATGTATATTTTACAACCACACACAAATTTTGTCAGCATTATCAATAACCTAAACCCGATAGTTTTAATTTTTATAGAGTAAAAATGATCTAGCCGACGCCATGGCCAATGATTACGAGCCAAGAGTCGAAAAACATTCATTACGTAAGCAAAGTAAACAAACACCTTTTGAAAATGTTGCCCCGCCCATCCACTAGACAGAGACTCATTCTCCCCGTTTTCCTTCGGCTCTGAAACCCGAAGACTTTATGAATGGCGGAACGATACATAGATGTGGGTGGGGTATCAGTGCTAACGTAGTAATACTACTGTAACAGAAGTGCCGCAACAGTATAGCAGTAATATACATGAATTAAACGTTTAGGCCAACTGCTGGGATCCTTGAGGATCATTTAGCACTTCTTACAACTACTCGAGAAATTAGTTTTTATAGCCAGAAGTTAAATTTTCTAATCCAACAGTGCCCATGGTAGCCTTCAGTGTTATCCTGAATTATAACGAGGCGAAAGTGGGTGGAGCCTCATGAAGTCATCATTCTGACGATAATTATTGGTGAAGGTTTCAAGCCAATATAAGGTACCGGCTATTTTTTTTTAGTAAATAGGTAGATAGCCAATAAATAAAAATTGCTTGACATTGGATATAGCAGTTATCAAATCAAGCTTGTCTACTATGTTTCTTTTTGAAAATTACCAACTATTCCCTACATCTTGTCAATCTGATTGTGACCTATAAAGTAGACTGTAATTTCTTCGGAAACCTATTTTGGGAGTTAGACTAATAATCGAAGTGTTTTTGTATTTATTAACATATTTTGTTGGTTTGTTCATTATGACAATTATCAGTGGAGAGGATTCAGGGTTCATAAAGGTGTACTGCTTTGCTTGTATTTAAATTTTGTATGTCATTGTTGCCAGAGGTTTAGCCTTCGTTACGTACAGCCAATCATCCATTGAGAAAGAGGGAAGAAATGCTGTCATAAGTTACGTAACGAGTGCGTTCGAAACCTTTTCTCTGAGTAAGTTGGCCCGTCTTCAAAAAAAGTCACTTCTGTATTATAAGTACCAAATTTATTCAACCTACGTAATGCAGAATACAGTCAAAATTTATGTGTAGATATAATATGCATTCTGAATAAGCGTTATATTTATGAAATGCATAGATAAAAAGTTATTGCGAAAAAACCGTGTTACAGAGGCCCTGAATCTCATAGTAGTTCGTCTGATCACCAGTCTCGACCCCCTTTTGGCAGAACTATGCCCCGGACATAATCAGAATTACTCGTGATCCCAATGGTCATTTAATATGGCAATAACGTTTATGGGTGGGGAGCTTTAGTCTCAGGCGCCTAAAAGATCCAAAGTCGCCCATATACGGATTGTTGAATGAATCCAGCAACTTCCTGGAATCGCTGAAACCAGGAACTAGGCCGTTTTCCTTTTTCAATATTAGAATAAATCAAATGATTTTAAAGGTAATCCGGCAGCTCTCCAGGGCTTCTAGAGGGCAAGGACTCTAGACCTTGCTAGAGGAGTCTTGTTTGGCCAGTACTTCCCAGGAGAGCCAGAACACTTTTCTACAGAAAGGGTTACCGTTGATGGGGAATCCAGTGACCCAGATTTGACAGATATCCTAATCCCTGGAGCATTCCGCTTAAACTAGCAGCACCTCAGGGTTTTTGGAAAAGAAATGGTGTACTTTTACATCACTGGAATCCGGAAGCATTAAGTTGCACTTTGTCAAAAGTCGAAATCTTCCGTTAAAACTTTCTAAGATTAAGAATGTGGATGTAACTGTGAATATTTTACCCAATAATAATAATGATATAGAATATGGTTGAGCAGATGCTCGCTGGAAAAGCAGCTGACATTGCAGTGAGAACTTTTCCTCATAAATGACACAATCAGAGAATAAAATCTTGTTGTAAGAACTGGAAAACATTTTGTAACACTTGCCTGTATGTTTGTTTGTTTGCTTGTACGGTGTTTTTACGTTGCATGGAACCAGTGGTTATTCAGCAAGGGACCAACGGCTTTACGTGACTTCCGAACCACGCCGAGAGTGAACAAAACAAACAAATTGCCTGTAGAGCTTCCCTATCCACACCGGGCCTTTAAGATTACTTAGCAGATAGAATGAAACTAAGAACACTTGTTGTGCATGAAGGCTTGTATGAGAAAGAGTGATGAAGAGTGATGAGGCGTTGGTAGTAGAAATCATGAGGCATAAATTTAAAAATCCGACTCTGAGAATAGATGGGATATGTATTTTCTAGGATTAGTGTCATTACAGGGTGCTTACGTAACCACTGACGCGTTTTCTCTATTTCCAGGTATGTTGTGATCGGGAATGTGCTTGTCATCAGTGCCTAGGCGGGAAGATAAGTAGCAGAGAACCATAGAATATGACTATTTTCTTTGCATAACATGTTTTTATGTTGCCTTATTAGGGCTTCAAGAAGCCTTATTGTTTTCGTACGGGCTATTGTTATTATCATCATTATTATTATTACTGTTTCTATTTGTATCATTATTCTCTTGTCCTGGAATTTTATCTTTGAAATATTTTACTATTTAGGTCACTAAGCAGGGTAGCCATATTGGATTTCGGTGAAAATGTAAAAAAGAACTTGAAACCGGAAATGGAAAATTATTCATATTATGCATGTCACGTATATACATAAACTGGAGCAAGAAAACTATTAAAACTTATATTCAAGCAATAATGTCGGTTAGGGGTTATCGACCATGTTTACTTGGTCACGTGACTTGAAATAAGTAAACGATTTGCAATTTTAAGGCTTAAATTTACATCAGATGTAAAATATCGGTTCATTTCATATTTTTCGTGAACGGTTTATATATATATATATATTATATATATATATATATATATATATATATATATATATATATATGTTTGTGTGTGTGTGCGTGTGTGTGTGTATATATATAGATAGATGTAAATATAGGTATATATATACATTATACGCACACACACATATATACATATATATTCTCAAGATGGGAAAAACAGGATTGGTTGGAGGAAGAAAGAGGTTTTCTTCCATAAAACATCTGCCAAAAACAAATTATGAAAAGATCTGTGTAGTAGTGCCTGTTAGACACATTGAAATGGCTCATTAAGAATAGCGACCGAACGCATTAAGCTGGGAAATTAAGTATATATAAAGAGACGGAAGATAACCAATCTCCCACTATCATACGGCTGCCTTCAACCTTGAGGGAAATTAATCCTTTCAGAATGTGATTCAGTGTAAGAAAGCCACGACATGCCCTTTCAATGGTTTGCTATTCATGGATACACTGGTGAGTAAACCGTATGGCAATAACTTGTGGGCAATGAGAGGAATTATGCCGCTGAGTGATCAACGCTGCCTTGGCGAGTGAATGTGTCCATTTGACATTTCCTACCACCACCACCACCACCACTCCGTCTCCCCCTACATTAACGAACGCTAAGCCAGAACAAAAAGCCTTACGACGCTTCAGGCGGGAGAGTGCGGGAGGGGAGGGAGGGAGGGGGGGGGGGGGGGCGCTTGAGTAAATAGCTCTTTGGGAAATGGGCCCACCTTATATAAAGTAACTCGGCCTTAATTGCATTTGCATTCAACCCCAATAATTAAGTTGCGTAAGTTGATGTGTATACCCATGTGTCTTTTTTGTATGTTTTTTTTTAATAATTTCTTAGAATTTTAATTAGTATTTGCTACCAAGTGATGTTTGTGCGTCTCGTTTATATATATATATATATATATATATATATATATATATATATATATATATATATAATATATATATATATATATATGTGTGTGTGTGTGTATAAGAGAGAGAGAGAGAGAGAAGAGAGAGAGAGAGAGAGAGAGGGGGGGGGGGGGGGCAGGGGTTTATGTATGTGTCCGTGCACTTATTTTGAGATCTAGGAAGGGTAATCTTTCATAAATACTGTATTTTTTTACACTTTCGTCCATCGTACATACATACAGAGTGCTTTATGTGCTTTGACATACCTAATAGTGTTAGTAACGCTATGAATGTTCTAAGTGCAGGAGATTTTATAAGTTAGTAAATCATTTTGAAATTATTCATAAAACTGAAGCGCTTTCGTGTGACTTTGATCTGTTGTCCTCTCAAAGAATTTTTATGGAATTTTCGTTAGCTAGGTCACAGACGTCAGATGACAGTAACTTTGCCACTGGATGTCGCTAATGGCTTCTTTCTAGATTTGTTATGCTGGAAACAGGTTTAAGCCAACGATTTTCAGTGTCCACGCAACACCTCTCCATGGATTGGCCGTATAATATTGAACTGCTGCCAAGATTATGCTGCATATGAACAGACTACCCTGCCAATGACACCTGCAGACTTTATTCAGGTTTCCAAGAAGTTCTGATCGCCATGTACAGTAGAGCATCGACACAGCTTCAGAAACATGATATGACAGGTTTGCCTTCTGGTAATCTACTAGAGACATACTTAACCAGACAGATAGCAGTTAGCTCCATGGATCTTTCCACTGAAACAAACATCAAACTGGTGGTCTGTGATTAGGAAGAAATGTTGACCATAGATAGATTAGTCAAATTTCTTAAGGGGTTAAAGATGAAGACCACTGCTGTTGCTTCATTTTCAGTTTGGTTTTGACTTTAGTTTCCATTACTGTGGTGGACATTGGGTGCTTCATGTTACGAACGTAACGATGATTCTATACTTCACCTATTCCAGTTCTTCTTGCATCCCAAGACGGTGTTGTTGTTATTTTGGGATCTAAGTGCGCCAATATCATGTCTGTACTGAGTAAATCTCCTAACATTTGGAAGACATCTTGTTTTGCAGCAGACCATCTCAGTGTTTTGTCCTTTCTCATCGGGAAAGTCGATAATTAAATTAATGTGCTAGTATGTTTTAGGAATCTAGAGTAGAATTACATATATCACCGAGGTAAGTAACTATTTCTATTTAGCAGATGGTGAGTTTTTCCACTGTTTCTTGGAAATATCCCACGGTTCAGTTGATCTCGTATGATAGTTTGACTTGCAATAGTATGCTAATGGTGGGTGCTGAGTACAAGATTCTTTTGACATTTTCAGTGAAAGCTTGATTTTGTTGTAACCTTGTGACATCGAAATCCAGTTCTTGAGATGAGTACCTAAGAAGGGGTAAATTTGTCAATGTTGTACCCGAGCATTTATGTTAACGAAACGAAAGAGTTTTTACAAGACATTTTTCAAATTATACTGTCGCTTCTCGGTATGTGGCTGCTGGGGAAGGAGTATAAGTGTTGAAGAACACTCTCTACCCAGAAGTTTTCGAGGCCATCCAGTAACTCTAGTACAAATTAATATTATCTATGGATCTGGTATCGACGTCAAAATATGTGTGTTAGTCTTAATAGACAGTCCATATTTGGTTGAAATGAGGCGATATGGTAGTCTTGGGTTTTACAATGAGAATTTATCCTTCTCAGTCGGTCTGGTACTCTGAAACTTAGGCAATATTTCGTTATCAACGGTATAATTTCTCGATAATTACAAACTTAAGTAAATACTGATGTTTGTGCAACACATTATCTTTTCATTACTAAACCCGAGAAACCAGTAGTTACCATTATTCAAGTCTCACTTTTCCTTCCATTAGTTCTTCACAGTACATTAGTATTTCAAATTAATATATAGAAAATCATACAGTGAAGTTCCATATTCATTAAGTTCCATGTTCGTTTTTTAATAATAATATATGATATTTACTGCATTTGACTCTGATTGGTTTATCCATTATATAAACTTTTATATAAACATTCTTCTTCTGCTGTAGGTCATTTCATCTGGAACTTCATTATTAATATAAATTGCCAATCCAGTTGAAAGCGGTCACGGCCATTGATTAGTATTAAAGTGGCCAGTAGACTTATTTATGTTTGCTGCCACCCTTATTATGTTTTTGTTTGTTTTTCTTTTCTTATAAACCTCTAATTTTTTTTTCTTTGCTTGTGAAAACCAGGAACCACAAGAGTAAAAAAAAAATACATTTGGTTTTGTGTGTAATGTTCATTGAGCAGCACAAACACAGAGTTATTGACTCTTCGAATTTTCTTCCATGTATTCTGAATTCTCCTTCTACCTTATGAAACCAGTCTCCATGGAACGTACTGAATTAGCGAGAGAGAGAGAGAGAGAGAGAGAGAGAGAGAGAGAGAGAGAGAGAGAGAGAGAGAGAGACCCTGAGGAGATTTTGCATGAATCATGCATGACAGACAAGAGTGACATTAAAGAGACTTAGTTAACATAAAAGGAAGCACTATAGAAGAGGCTCTCTAGGAAGAGATGTTGCCAATCTATTTTGCAAATCACTGCTCATTCGAATGGAACAAAAGAACTTATTTAAAGAAATAAAAATTTGATCAAGGAAATCATTAATGAAATTAAAAATGATAGATATGAAACAATAACAGCGACGGGAAATATGACATTACTCGCTACCAGTGTCATAATGAAAAGAGTGAATTGCCAGTTTCCCAAAATTAGGGTGGTTTGGAGGCCGGTGACCCAGCGGCGATGTTACTCTCGTCTGGAAGTTCCGGAACCCAGTCTTTGTTTTGTTCTCGAATTAAGAAGCCTATAAAGTTCAACCACGTCTGTCTTGAAGGATACACTCCTCTCCCATTAGAGCTCCTGGACACACATTTTATTTTGTATTTATAATATCAGCGTCGTTTGGTCATCGGCGCGAAATATGAATAAACTGGAATTGTTATTTGTGTTTGTCATTCCAAGATTGACAAATTAAGACCTGAGTCACCGGACACTACTAGACCCAAAGTACAGTCTCCATCAGGAAAATAGATGTCACTTAGAATCATACAGAAAAAAGGAAGGTGCACAAATGGATGTTTCAGAAAAGAATAGACAATGAGCGCTCATCAGTAAAAGTAAGTTGGTTCGCAGTCCCTTTTCCATAGACTCTACTAATTGGATAAGAGTAAACCTTTAAATTGGGGAGTGAAAAGATACACCTCTTTTCGCTTTGGTCATTCCTTTCTTTTTTCCCTCCTTTTTTGTCACAGGATATAGTACTTCGGTTATATGGTCTCTCGAAAACTACAGAGACAAACGTTTGGTGTCCAATAGTGGCTTCTGTATGCCATTTGTAGTCTTTGGTCTCTTTAATACATGTAATCTTTTTATTCAGTAATTGTGTATTAGTTCCTTTCTGTGACTTTTCTCTAGAGGAATTCACGCATTGTTATCATTGTTCTTACACGTTTGTTTAAATAATTTTATTTCTGTCAATCATCTGTTTTACTTTTAATTACAAAAGGAAGAAAATATCTTTAGGATTTAAAATAAAAAAAAAAACTCGCGAGATTTGCTGAACGTATATTTGCATATTACCAAGTATCGTCAGTTTTGATTTTTTACTATTTGCTTTGGGAGCCATCGACGAATGTCGTTAAACTTTTTCGTAGATTAAACCACGTTTGCACGTCTTCCGCTATACTTCCAGTCACCATTACTATTCATCCAGGTAACGAATGAGACATTATCTTTTTTCAAAACCCACGAGACCCTTCTCTGCCTCCTTTCCGTTTTTCGTGGTCGAGGTCTCGGTGTCCGTCTGAAGCTTTCGAACACGGTCCAGAGTTGTAGGTAGACCGTGCTCTGGAGGTACTATAGAACCAATGTCAGTCAAAGAGGAAAAGGTGCAGGGAGCAGCCAGGCCCAGGCTTCTCCTCCGAAGTCGCCGTAAAACTCACTTAAGGATCAGCACTTTTTAATGTTCTACTCACCTTTGCGACCAACGTGGAAGAGGAGAGAGAGAATATGGAACACTTCTTGCCTCTCTCCCCCAATATTTCCTTCAGCAGTTGGCAGCAGTTTTTCCTTAATCACTGGCTCTTTTCGTCAAGTTATGAGAGTTAGAACATTTATATACCCAATATTCCGAACCTACTTGATGTCTTCGTGGGATATACAAATATGAGTCTTGACAACACTTAATCCTTCGTTCAAGAAACTTTGGTGAAAAGGAGAATATGCCGAGCCATCCAAACGAAGAGCTGTTTATTAAAGGAAACCTTGGAATTTCTACTAATCTTGCAAGTCGTAAAATACGGCCATGAGTATTTAGTTTCTTAATAAATTGCCATTGATGGTATTGGTGTATTATTTATAAAATTATTATAAACTTCCAAGAAAACTTTTTATATTGTTGCAAGTAAGAATTCTTAGGAAAAACTAGATAGTCCTAAAGAATAACTATGGAATATGTCTTTTCCATTGGTCACTTCCTCCTACGGGGTAGCGGGGTCAGTGCACCTTGCGCGGTGTAATGTAAGCATTACTTACGGACTTAGGTCCCTAGCTGTAACCCCTTTCATCCCTTTTATTGTACCTCTGTTCATAATCTCTTCCTTCCACCCGGCTTTCCATCCTCTCTAATAATTGCTTCATAGTGCAACTGCTTTGAGGTTTTCCTTCTGTTGTACCTTTAAACCTATTTACTCTCAATTTTCCTGTCAGCGCTGAATAACCTCATAGGTCACAGGATTGACCTGCGGACTAAATTTTATATTCCACTCCATTCCTTTATTAGCTGCATCGCACTATCTCTTCAAATGTAAAACGTCATCGAAGCGCGGTTTTCAAGGCTACTACGATCCTCGGCAGATTAACTATAGGCTAAAGGGGAAAGGCTGACTATACAGCTCCGACGAATAAACAAAAGTGACAAAACTATTATTGGAATTTGTGAATCAATAAGAACTGCATGTCCTCTTCGTGGACGAAAGCGATCCCTAGTGCGTGTGCAGTATTTTGAGTTGTTTCTCGTCTCTTTTTGAAGATTTCATGGTCTTGTAGTATAATCAAAATGAGCCGATGGAAGATTCGTCAGGAAGCAACTGTGGAGTTTAGCTGTGATATTGCCGTTTCGTTTATGTCATTCAATAATGTAGTCTTTAGCATTGTAATTTGTAATATTTGTAATCTGTAAATTACTTAGAATTAGGATACTGATCTGATCTGTGGAGTTCGTAATGCATTACTAAATACTTCATTTTTATCATAAAAATACATCATACTTTTATTTCGAAATATAATCTTGAAGTCATCATCTTTGAGCATATGGTGAAATTTTCAACGTAAAATAGAGGTTTACTTGAAGACGTCGTTTGTTATGTAAAACTCCAGTCAGAAGATTTGGTTAGGGAAATTCTAACAAGGTTTTGGTTAAGCTATGCACACACACACACACACACACACACAAAAAATTGTTTTTTGTAAAACAAAATTAATTTTTTTCACTCAAATAGCATCTATATTTTTAGCCAAGAAAAGCATTATTAAGAAGATAAGAAATAAAATAAAAAAAGATTCGCTGCACTCCGCAGGATACTTCTGCACACAACGGTAATCATGAACTGAAAGAGAAACTGAAATGATTGTTCTGTCTTTAACTCCATCATACTCTGCTACCCATTAATTACGTCGTCGATTGGAATTTAGAATGACGTACAGACATTAATTTATGAGTCGTAGCACCTTACATCACATGAGGGCAAAAAGTCAGCCTAACTCGGTTATATAAAAGGTGACCTAGTAACAGTGGTATCTGCGGCCCAAGTGTTATTATTAGTTGTAAAAATCAAGTGCATGAATAGCCTTAGGAAAATGTCACTAATGAACAGCAATACCACTTAATACCAAAAACACAATGTAAAACATTTCAAGTGTTTCGTAAATTGGAAATACTGAACCATCATTTGTTGACCATGATTTTCTCAACAGTAGCGGTTTGTCATAAAATCGTCGTCAGTTAACTTGTTTTGTAGAGGAAAATCATATTACTTCCGCTTAAGTGTACAAACTGCGGCATTTCCAAAGAATTGAATACCAGTAGTATACCAGTCTTTGGCATTTTGTCAATAAATTATCTTACGAGTATCATTTAGCCCGAGAAAGGACTAGACATTCATTTGGAGAACCTCCGGATCAAGATTTCTGTACAACGTTGCAAAATGTGATCCATTTTAATTTTATTCGTGTTCGAACTGTGATCATTAAGTTTGTTTGTTGTTGGTAAGTCGAACAATTAGTTCAATCATTTTGTTGGGCAATGAATAATTGTGAAGCTTAATCCTACAAATGTCATCCTAAATGCGCTCTTGGAACAGTATCAAAATTTTATAGTGCCTGAACGCTGGCAAAAAACTAACTCATATAAAGCTTATGACAGTTCGCAGGGACAGTGGTCCATTCGTAATCCAGGGGCCCGAGAGAGGCCTCATTAGAAACTTAACAGGTAAGTGGCACCTGTCACAGTATTTCGCCTTATGACTTGCGCGATGTTTACACTGAATAACGTCTCGTTGATTCATTTGTGGCATCTGGTCCATCCGCGACTAGAGACAAAGGTGGTCTTGGCTCCGTGCCTCTTGTAGGCGGAGGTAGGTTAGTAATGGCTGGGTACCAGTTGTCATATGTGGGAGACGAGGTGTATTGCGGGCAAGGGTGGCGTATGGGTTAGTGGCTGGGTATTGGCACTGGGCACCGGAGGCGGGTCCTTGGGTAGTGATAGGTGTAAGATGGAGATGTCGCACCCAGCACACGGAGAACATATACTGTAGTGGGGGCGCCAATGCTAGATTCAGTGGGGCTCGATGCGTCTTTGAAAGAGTGCCTCGTCACAGTGCCACTCCTCTTCACCTCCTCCCTCCTCTTGCTCCTGACCCTTCCTTCCTTCAGTCCTTCCTTCCCTCGCTTTTACATTTTCATTTGCATTTCTCCCTTTAGACCTCGGGACAGTCGACTGTACTGCATTGCGTTCTGTGGCTTTGCCTTTATCCCGTGACCCTAACATCAGCCTCCATTAGAACCTAACCTCTTTTCTCATGTGCACCTTGACAGTGCCTTGTGTAGAGGGGGAGAGAAGACCACGATTAACTCCCAGTGCCAGTACGATGAGTGGGAGAGATTCTAGATAATGTTGCGCCCAGTGCCTTGCATCTTCCGATCTCCAGCTTGTCCAACTTGCTATATTTCCCACCTCTTGTTCGGGGGGCTCGACATTCATTTGTGTTTATGTGTTCCGTGCAGGTGAATATTAGGAAATTGTGCCCATGATAGATAGTTGTAGTTGTGATTCCCCAAATTGGTTAACCTGAAATTCCGCGTTGTTATCGAATTTACTGTCATGGTAATCCGAGAAGGACCTCGGTAACAGCAGATATGTTTTGAAATCTGTGAGAGATGAACGTGTGAATAGCTTTATTATATGTCAGAGAAGATAACCAGATGTTCACTACAACGCACGGTGCAAGTGCTGATCAATGTTTGCATGGCTGAACTCGTATACTTAGCAAATTGCTCGATAGCTCTAAAAACGTTACTGCAATCCTCACAAAAGCAAATCAACTGACGACATAATTTGTGCCGGATTCTGACAGTTGATTTGGGAACCTAAGTAAGGATTTTAATTATTGTGAAACGAAAAACGCGGTTGGGCTTGTAACGATAATGTGGCAATAAAAGGGGAAAATGTGATGAAGTTACAAAATGTGAAAAATATTGAAAATCATAATATGATAATAAAGTATAGCGTAGATCTGAAAGTAAGAAAATAAGAGAGCATCATACAGTGTTGTTAAAGGAACGAGTGAAAATGAATGTTTTCATAATCAAAACAAAGCGGATGAGGAAAGTAACAACGATGATCAAAGTGTCGCAACAGATGTAAACAAAACTTGACTTCAGCTTTTGAAACGCAAGAAGCGACGAGAGAAGAGTTCCGAGCCGTGCGAACTTGAAAGTCTGTCTATGGAATTTCGGATGAGAAGAATTTACATATTTGACCTCACCAAAGGAGGGGTGAAAGGGACACGTGCCACTCCGGTTCGGGTATTGGCTGGTGGCGGCGGCGAGAGTGAAAGGAGACAGGACGGACGGGTTAGGGCTAGTGCTGCGCTCTTCTGAAAAATGGAGGGGGGGGGGGGGGGGGGGGGGTGGGGGGGGAGGGGGGGGGCGGGGGGGGGGGGGGGCGGGAGAAACACATTTTGCGAATATTGAAGCTGTTTTGGTTGCCTTGGAAAAGTGTTTGCTGTTATTTTCATTGTTGTGATATGGCGATAATGTATCGAATGAGTTTGCGCAATGCTTGAGACTGTCAGGCAATGTATGAATTATCTACTAAAACTGTCAGGCAATGTATGAATTATCTACTAAAACGGCCTTAGCTGACATCGAAATGAAGTGTCAATAAAATCCAAAACTGCAATAAATGGAATCTTTGTTATTAAATAACAAATATATGTTCCTCCTCATAAAGGTATATAAATGAGAAACAGTCTGATGAGATGGAAATTTAATATGTATTTTAATGCTGTGTTTTCATAAGCAAAACTAAAAAATTGCTAGTTTATTTATTTATTCTATTATTTCTAATCAACAAACCTGATACAATTCTCGATACTTGAGAACTGTTCAAATTCCATGCAAGTGATACTTTCCTAAATTATCATCAAATTCCAGAAATTTCTATCCGTTAAAGTTAAATATTGAAAAACCTTCAAGATAAGGATTTCATTACTTGTAATTTTTCTTTCTGTGAAACTAATACCTTGTATATTCAGGTATTTTTATTTTTATATATTGATGCTGTTCCATCACTTTTGCTTCGACTTGAATGCAATAAATATCCTAGAGTAAACTGGCAAGAATACATTTGACATTTGGGTAATAAACAAAATCCTAAACCTTATTTATGTTCTCTCTCTCTCTCTCTCTCTCTCTCTCTCTCTCTCTCTCTCTCTCTCTCTCGCAACTAGATAACGGTAACGACAGTAGCGCTGCTGTTATCATTATGAGCAGCGGCAGTTGTAGTAATGAGTTCAGAAAAGTTCCGTCATTTTTGGGTTATTAAGATTTGGGGACTCATTTTCCTTAAGACGCGTTACAGCGCTTGTCTAGGGTGAAAAAAAGGAGAGAAAAAAGGCTTGTATTATTAAAAAGTGCGCCGTTTATAAATCATGGTTGTATGGCCATTTTGACAGCCGTAGGTTTAATAAGAAGAGTTTATCTGTAATAAGTTTGCGTCCCCCGTCATGACTGGTCCTATCGACTATTGAGAGTTTCCGAAGTTATGCGTGAATACTCTATTTAATTAATGATTTTCACGTGGACATATATACGTCTGTGATAATTCGCCTGTTAGAAACAGTCACACATCAATGACGTTTGATATTTATAAGTACGGAGCTGTATACCTATTTGTTCCTTTTTTATTTTGCCATTTGGGAGATTTTCGTAACGGCCATCGATCCTGCAGATCTGAGCCAAAGTCCACGCGATTTGAACTCTCTCTTTTTTTTTTATTTCTTTCTTTCTTTCTCTTTTTTTTCACCCCGATGAGCTGCACCGGGAAGGTTCCTCAGACTGCACAAACTTGAAGCCTTGCTGGAAATACCGCCCTCCTGCCGACCTTGCCGACACAACCAAGATGTGGCAACGAAGCGCGGCCCGTACATCCTTACTACTGACTAATGTTAGCTTCGAACAGGATAAGAACAAAGGATGTACTGCGTATAAACGCTATAAAGCAAAACCAGCTATTCTTAATTTGCTTACATCATTCAGCCAGTTTACGGAGTGTAAAACTCAAGTTTTCCAGTTTGTTACTCTATTAATTCGAGAGAGTTCGGGGTTTTTTTTAAGTGGTTAAAATTTCAGAAGTTTTAAAATTCTGTAAAGGTCTTTTTTTTTTTTTTTTCGACGAATATTTTTTCTGAGTGTTTTGTAAGAAACTTCATTCGTTTCTCACTTATTTTTAGAGTGATTTCCCTTCATACTTATCAGCATTTAGAAACATGTGCTGTCTCGAGTCTGCCAAGTTTGCTTTAATTTGCAGGCGGACGTCGGAAGCAGTAATTAACAGCCCATACTGCCACGGCCGTACCTTTTATTTTGAGCCACACCTTCATTTGAAACGTTTGCTTTCAGTTGATTAGGAATCGGTTTTAGGTAGGCATTATGTCTGTAAGTCTGTTTACATCATCGAAATATTAAGAAATAGCTTAAAGTTCAAAAGGCGTTATCTCAAGGAAATAATTTTCAGAGCATAATTATAGCTAAAGGGAATCCTAAAAAAAGATCGCGATAAACAAACTCAGGTCTTATCCACACAAAGCTAAGGCTAATTCAGTTTGTATCTTGAACTGAACTGCTGATCTTTACAGACGTTATCAACATCATGGCAAGGAACCAGCCTCAGTATTGATATGGAAGGGATGCCTATAGTTTAAGCAACAGTTTTTAACCAAACGAATGACAACGTCGTGGTACAGTCGCTAAAATGCTTCCACAAGTTTTCGTTCACCTAACAATAAAATATTCGTTTGATATATACATGGAGATGTGCTTTTCTTATTCGACTTTGGTTATTAATTTATCATACGATTAACAGTATAAGAAAAATTATAAGTAAAAAAATCTGTATTACGGACAATAACAAAGTATTTTGAAAACTTTCGCTCATGATGGTAGGGATAAAAGAGTCAAATCAGAAACTATAATTAGACATCCATTCAGTCCTCTTGGGAATAAATTCAGAGACGTTCTTTTTCATGAACAAATAACCCAATGGAAAAGTATAGGGAAACAATCTGGTCACACCCAATGGATACTTTCGTGGCAGAGAGAGAGAGAGAGAGAGAGAGAGAGAGAGAGAGAGAGAGAGAGAGAGAGAATAAATGATTATATAAGTAAATCACAATAATGAAAGAGAGAAATAAAATTCGGTTTAAGGGAAACAGGAGGTAGTTTCAGGCGCTTACGACGAGTTGCCAAATATTGCCAGACTTACTATTATAAGCTGTCTTCCGAAAAGTTTTGAAGTATGTTGCAAAACTTTTTTTATTGACTGTACAAAGCAACTTCTTCGCCCCATTTCAGATTCACATCTATGAGTAAACAGTTTGTGTTAAAAAAAAAAGTTATAACAAGTAATAGGAACAAAGATATCGATTTTTAGTAAACGAGTGAATCAGCCGACGAGCTCTGTATTTCTCACTTGGCATATTTCTATTTATGCTTAAAGAATATATAAGGTATGAAAGCAAACAAACGAACTCATGCAAAATGGAGAATGGTCCACCCGCAAAGATTCTGAAAAAGAAGTAGTGCGTCAGTTTTAAATTGACCAAAAAACAACTTTATGATAAGAATCACATTATAAAAGTAAATATCAAACTAATGATTTTTTTATAATATATATATATATATATATATATATATATATATATATATATAAATATAAATAAAGGTTTTTTGCCACGAAGGAAAAAATGAAAAAAGCGAGATAGCCAAGTACTTTCGGTCCTATTCGGACCCTTTACTGAGGCAAACTGATTTTACAAAGAACAACACTGTTGAAATTGAAAATAACAATGTCATCCCTTTCCTAGATGTATTAATACATAGAGAATCTTTCCAATGCAAATTCAGTATTTATAGAAAACTCACAAATAATTTAACATATGTACATTTTTATTCTGGCCACCATCTTAATATTAAAATTTCAATTTTTTCTTCTATATTCCTACGCGCTTTGCTTATCACGAGTCCACAATATCTGGACCAAGAAATAGAATACATAAAAAAGATAGGAAACGATCTCTGCTACCCACCTCATTTAATTGATTTATGTTATCAAAAAGCTCACAAAAAGTTTTATAATGTTGCTATTAATGAAAAATAAAGGCCTAAAAATGTACTTAGCTTACCTTATTTTCGTGGATTTGAAACCATAAAATCAATATTTAAATCGTTTAATGTTAATGTAGTGTTCTCTTATAACAATACCATTAAAGATATGCTAATTAAGAATAGTCCCGTAACAAATAACAACATCATTTACAAAATTCCTTGTAAGGATTGCCCATCGTTTTACGTTGGTCATTCTAGTAAAAATTTATGTGTTCGGATTAAGCAGCATATGTATTCCGTTAGAACAGCCCAGACTTCAAATGCACTATTTATCCATCTGAGTGAAAAATCTCATCGTATTAATTGGGGTGATACCTCGGTAATTGCTAGATCTAATGATTATGTTTCAAGAAATTTACTGGAATCGGCAATTATACAAATCACTAATAAAAAAAAAACCTAAATCTTAGTCTGGGAATGTACCATTTGGACCCATATATTTGTAAGATGTTTATGAAGAACCTCAAAATAAATGAACAACTAATAAATTAGTCCCACATGTATATATAGATTATTATTTCTCTCTCTCTCTCTCTCTCTCTCTCTCTCTCTCTCTCTCTCTCTCTCTCTCTCTCTCTCTCTGGTTCGATATTCTCTCTCCCTCTTTCTCTTGCTCGATATATATATATTTATATTTTCTTTCGTCTTTTCATTAATAATAATTTTTGTTGGGAAAATTTGTGTAAAAATTCATGATATTAAATTGTATATACTCCCGTGTTTTTCAAAATGTACTGTTTTCTGGAAGAATCACTTGTTTACTGCGGGTATCCTTCAAGGTGTGGCTAGCCTCTGGCGACTCCTCCTTTCTGTAGAGTGAAAATCGCCTTTATGGCTAATCTGGTTGTGTCAGTTCGTATATTAAGCCTTCTTTTGACTGTGTTGTTCTTTGTAAAATCAGTTTGCCTCAGTAAAGGGTCCCAATAGGACCGAAAGTACTTGGCTATCTCGCTTTTTTCATTTTTTCCTTCGTGGCAAAAAACCTTTATTTATACATAGCATCACGTTTTATATATATAATATATATATATATATATATATATATATATATATATATATATATATATATATGTGTGTGTGTGTGTGTGTGTGTGTATATGATATATACACACACACACACACACACACACACATATATATATATATATATATATATATATATATATATATATATATATATATATATATATATATGAATTTCTTATCAACTGAAAAAATAAAATTTTAAAAAATCCCCTTCGGTTAACATATATGAAAATATACTGATTCCGAGGCAGAGCGAATTAGATTTTGAAGGACATTTGTAGCTTAATGAATGCGAGTATATGAATCACAGTGATGTGGTAAAATTCATATATATATATATATATATATATATATATATATATATATATATAGTATATATATATATATATAGATTAGATATAGATATATATATATATTATATATTTGTATGTATGTATGTACTATGTATGATCGTAATTATAACTTGTCCTGTAACTAAAATAATAATAATAATAATTTTCAATCTTGGAGT
>NC_061106.1:5431862-5434362 GCF_015104395.2 Macrobrachium nipponense | reverse complement strand
GATTCATAATCCCCTTTTTTTATACCCCCTCATTTTTTACAACTTTTGGAGTTAAAGCTAGGGCTGCCAAATTTTTATCATAGAAGACTACCCTCCCCACAGGAAGGTGTAAGTCAAAATCCGAAATTCAAGGGCGTTTTTGGGGGGGTCATGACCCCCCTTTTTATGACCATTCATTTTTTACAGCTTTAGGAGTTAAAGCTAGGGTTACCAAATTTATATCATAGACCACCCTCCCCCAGAAAGGTTTTAATGAAAATCCAAAATTCGAGGGCCGTTTCTAAATGGGTCATAACCTGACCACTGCTGTAAACGATGGACAAGCTACTGAGTTTTAAATAGTAGGTTCACTGTAAGTCCTCTGAATCGCGTAAAAGTGAGGTTCTTTCTCAATCATCCACATCACAAAACCAATTGATTTCTGGATCTCTTCCGTTCCCATACAGACACGTAACTGTAAAATGAAAGAATCATGGTTTTGCCACTATGGCAGGATTAACTTCAGTCCGAGTTTTGTAAAGACTTACCTTTGACCCTGAAGAGATTGGTTCTTTATCTGTTGGGAATTTTTTTTAAAGCATTTTATGTGATTCTTTCATTGTTAGGTTTTTTGTCACTTCTTTATGTCTCTTTGTAAAAAAAAAAACCATTTTATTATTGATTGACAGGAGTTAGAAATGGTCGTTCCTATGTCGCAAAAGGGGAATACTTATATAACGCAGCACCAGTGTGAAAAGGACTACACAATACCGAGTTAGATAAATACATCTCATAATAGAAATCTTACCTAGTTCAGCGTGAAACTCACGCTGAACTAGGTAACATTTCTATCATAAGATTTATTTATCTAGTTCGGTACTGTGTAATCCTCTCCAAACTTTATTTTGTTTTCGGCATTTCAGGAGTTAGACTGAAATGGAGAGTAATAAGATTTCCTTGATTTTGTCATTTTTTAAACACGATTCATTCAGCTTGTGGCATCCGTATCACTGCCGTCACCGAACACATGAAAAAGATTTTGACATGGGCGGTGTTTTATTGAGAGTCTGTAATGAACCCCAGATCCAGATTCTCCTTCTTCATATAAACATACTTTTGGTTTGATTATATTAGGCGATGATATCGGAGGAGGCCGAGAAGAAAACGATATTTGGTTTGGTGAAAGAAGGCGTCCGGTCACAAAGAAGATGGTATGGTTGGTCTGAGTTACAGGAAGTCATTTGATCATGCGTCTGGCACCACTATGCCAAAAACACAGACCACTACCGGTCTGTGGTTGAAAGCTCCCTGGGACGCGGCTGCGAGTTTTATACAGCATTATAAACTCTACAGAAAACTCGATTGCTCCTGAAGAAACTTCGGCGCTTGTGTGTGTGTGTATGTGTGTGTGTGTGTGTGTGTGTGTGTGTGTAACTTATACCAAACGACATATCTAAAAAGTAGTGTTTGGAGGTCGTCAACCAACCGCCGCCAAGGCTAATAAACCATCCCCGCCTCGGCGTCTGAATAGAAGTTCGCTCATCTACATCTGGATCTCGTAATCTGACCCTTGTTTCCAGTCACAAGTTCCGCTTTTGGCGTCAAACAAACCTGCCGATCCTATAACAAACTTTTATCGGAAGCAATAACGAAAATGGCTTTGTTACAGAGTAGTAGCTATGATGCGACTGTTGTAATATGATGATATTGGAAAAAGTTCTCCGTTTCTCCATGTGATTTTCACCTCTGCTATTCAAGCATAAATATGATAGCATTGCCAATACTCACAGCCGTCGACCATAAACTTGAAATCAACAAAGGAACTTTGAAAAGGTTGTCGTCAGGTATTTTCGGAGAAACTTTCTGAGGTGAAGCTGATGGATGGATTCCACATAGGCCACTTCCCTTCATCTCCGTTTCCCTAGAATTTTGAGTAATGTCTGCAAGGTACGAAACCAAAAAACGGGAATAAAAACAGAGAAAAAAGTTAAATATATATTAGTTTAATCAGACCACTGGACTAGTAAACGGCTCTCCTATGGCTGGTCCAAAAGGATTGAATATTTTTACGTGGCTAGGAACCAGTTTGTTACCTAGCAACGCAACCTACAGCTTATTGTGGGATCCGAACCACCTTATATCAAAATTTCTAATCACTAGAAAGAAATTCCTCTGCTTCCACGTTGGCATAGCGGGGAATCGAACTGGCGACTACCGAATCAGTAGGAGACCACGTAACCCACACAGTCGAACGAGGAACTAAAAAAATGGCGAATTAAAGAAATATAATGACGTCTTTGGTAGAGGATTTGTATGATTACTTCCACTTCCAGTACATTATCATTGAGCCTACATTTGGCAGTCCACTGACATTCCATTTTATGTATGTGTGTTTGATTTTTCCAAGACACTGAATTTGATTCCTAGGTATCCGCAGATAAGTCAACCAAACCCTTGCTGATTGAGGCCTGATATATATACCTATCACGAAGGGAGAATATATTGATTAAAGTCGATGTCT
>NC_061106.1:5374362-5426862 GCF_015104395.2 Macrobrachium nipponense | reverse complement strand
TATTTAAAAATCAGTACTAGTGTTCCTTAATATAAAATAAAACTGTCGACATTGTTTTTAACGTGAACAAAAAACACATAAATCGACCATGTAGTACTAGTGTTTGACAAGCAAAGATTGTGTTTATTTATTTTTATTTTTACTTCGGATAACTGCTGTAATGTTAATAACTGAGAATGTAAATTCAATCTCAAAAATCGCGCTTCAGTTTTTTACAATTTTATTAGAAAAATAGAAACCTAACCCATGGCTACACACTAAATAACAAGAAATTACACTAAGAGGCTTCCCGCCCCGATACACGGTTGCTACTCACACGTTACCACGCGGTCACCAAGCTTCCGGAACGACTATTAACTATTCCCTGACTAAATATATATGCAATAAATAAGAACCAACTCACAACTACTTCTTGGTGGAGGCTGTAATCTTGGTTTGGAATACAAATGACACGCACGTTTACCTGGTCTGGCATCTCTAGCAGGAAGGCAGTGGTGAGCGTTTCACCGAGATAGTTGACTGACCAGTTAGTCTTTAACTTCATTTTATAACTTTTTACTGATAACTTATTTCCATTTTATAGTAGAAACTTTAATCTAATCAAAATGTGCAGTAATAGATACATAGCAGTAGAGAGAGAACCGTGGCCTTTTTGCCACCAACTGACTTACATTGAACTACAATTTGGCGCCAAGGCAGAATTAAATTGAGAAAAAACCGTGCACTCATTTTTTTCATGACATTCCAGTCTGTGGTGCAGTTCGTGTTGCCCGTATGATGGAAAATGGCCAAACTGATACTTTATGTCAAGCGTTAATCTCTCCGATCGAGAGATTTTCCAGCAAAACCGTAGTATGGCTTATCACAACGCCTACGGCTTTGGAGACTGGTTTCTGCCGAACGTCAATTAAGGATTTCCATACCGATTTGCGTGTTTGTGTGCATGGTCGTGGTTATATGTCTGTGTGTGTGTGTGTGTGTAAGTGTGTACTAAAAATGGCTGTCTAGCTGTGTATCTGTATGCATATATATGCATATGTGTACGTACATACTTTGTACATAAGTGTGAAATGATTCTCCTTGTAATAAACCTTGGATTTTATGATGCTTTTTATGGAGCCTGCCGTTAAATATATATATATATATATATATATATATATATATATATATATATATATATATATATATATATATATATATATATATATATATAATTACAGGTCTTTACTGATAGCAAGTCTCACTGCTGGGGCATTCTCGTCATCGAAATGGGGGTTTATTTTAGCCAGGGATGGACCCATCCCCATTCTCGGCTCCACCAGCTAGCCATGAGAAAGCCGGTCTGCTAGATTATTCCCACAGAATTACCAGAAGGGAGATGTCTGCAGGAATAGATCTAGATATCCGACTATTTGCCCGCTTTGACGGAGGTCTTCTATTAGAAGAGTCTTCATCAAGGGACAGAGCATACTCGAAGGAAATGATCCTCTTTCTGCAGAGCCAGTCTTCCAGATTATTCCATCAGAATGACCAGATGAAAGACATCTGCAGGAATAGATATAGATGTCCGACTGTTTGCCCACTTCGACAGAGATCTTCTATTAGAAGAGTCTTCATTAAGGGACAGAGCATACTCGAAGAAAACGTTCCCACTTTCTGCAGAGCCAGTCTTCTAGATTATTCCTGCAGAAGGACCAGAAGGAAGACATCTGCAGGAACAGATCTAGATATCCGACTATTTGCCCGCTTTGACAGAGTTCTTCTGTTGGAAAAGTCTTCATCAAGGGACAGAGCATACTGAAAGGAAAGGTTCCTCTTTCTGGAGATCGGTCTTCTATATTATTCCCACAGAATGACCAGAAGGAACACATCTGCAGAAATAGAACCAGATATCCGACTATTTGCCCGCTTTGACAGAGTTCTGCTATTAGAAGAGTCTTCATCAAGGGACAGATCATACTTGAAGGAAAGGTTCCCTCTTTCTGCAGTCGGTCTTCTAGATTATTCCCACAGATTGACCAGAAGCAAGATATCCGCAGGAATAGAACTAGATATCCGACTGTTCGCCCACTTTGATAGACATCTTCTATTAGAAGAGTCTTCATCAAGGGGCAGAGCATACTCGAAGGAAAGGTTCCTTCTTTCTGCAGAGCCGGTCTTCTAGATTATTCCAACAGAATCATCCTCTGGTGTTCCTCTGGTATTCCTCTGGTGGCCTTCCGGGGTCTTTTGGCGGCCCTCCAAACAGCTGTTGGCTCTCAAACTGAGAGCTCATCCTCCATCCTCCGAACAGCTGTTAGCTCTCAAACTGAGAGCTAGTCCTCCAGCCTCCAAACAGCTGTTGGCACTCATCCCTATAGCTGATTTTCCAACATCCAAACAGCTGTTGGCTCTCAAACTGAGAGCTGGTCCTCCTTCCTCCAAACAGTTGTTAACTCTCAAACTGAGATCTGGTCTTCCAACCTCTGAACAGCTGTTGGCTCTCATCATGAGATCTTCTATTAGAAGAGTGTTCATTAAGGGACAGAGCATACTTGAAGGAAAGGTTCCCTCTTTTTGCAGAGCCAGTCTTCTAGATTATTCCGACAGAATGACCAGAAGGAAGACATCTGCAGGAATAGATCTATATATCCGACTATGTGCTCGCTTTGACAAAGATCTTCTATTAGAAGAGTCTTCATCAAGGGACAGAGCATACTCGAAGGGAGAGTTCCCTCTCTCTGCAAAGCCAGTCTTCTAGATTATTCCGACAGAACATCCAGAAGGAAGACATCTGTAGGAATAGATCTAGATATCCGTGGATTTGTATATGTTCATACAAGCAAACAAACACAAACAAACAACAAACATATTTTCTCATAGATGTAGTATATATGCTATATATAACTTAATTATTAAAGTAGGAAATATTCAAAACAGATAATAATATTTTCCCTAAACAAATAGAAATGAGTAAAACTGAGTCTAAATTACAACGGAAAAACACCATGTCATGCCTCTATAGCCGCCATCTGTAGGTTAAAGTAGTGGCAGCGTGATTTTCTTTACCACTCAGATATATAGTGTCTGGAGTCCCTTAGATTTTTTTTTCCTGCTGTAGAAAATGTGGATCTGTTTACAAAATATGCAAGTAGAAAACGAAATGCAGGCACACATATAGACATAGACTTGATATTCCAACTTCCCAAATCGCTTCATTTTACTTTGGCCTGGTGGTGGGCCTGATGTATAGATGTCGTTGTGAAACGTGAAATAGCATGATACATAATATCTGGTTCAGTGTTCGGTCCGATAACAAACTATATCCATGATCATTTGACACTTGATATGAGTCATTCTTAAACAGTGCCGCTTGTCCGCTGCTATAGTGGTTAATGTCGCGTAGAATGCCACTCAGATGTCGCTGGTTCGCGTCTCCCATCCCAGGAAGACGAAAAATCCCTCTGGCTCAGTATCATGATCAGTTAGATACTCCTGTAGTGTGGGGGTTTGCGGTGTGAAGTTGGGACCAGCGCTCTTTGGAATCTTGAATTTCAAGTCAATGGCTCCTGTGTGCTTCCTCCTTGTGAATAGGTTTCATCTACTGAAATAATAATAATAATAATAATAATAATAATAATATTATTAAGAGTTAGTTTTTCATATTCCGGTCCGGTTAAGACTTACCTACTCTATATCAGTTTTGACTAAATATTCAGTATTATCTTATGATTAAATGGAGACTGACTTGCCATTGCCATTGGCATTTAGTGTTGACTGTAAATTCATATATAAAATTAATCACACGTCTCTTCATAGAACAGCGTACTCTGGTTAATATTGACCGTGAGAATTAATTTCAAGAACCATGAAATTTTCAGCTCAAAATTTGAGAATTACTTTAAGTTTCCTTTTTACTTTCAATGCTTTCATTTTCGTCATTGAATTGTTCAGCTGGCTGCAGGTTTTCATTGGTTGCTTTTGAAAACGCTAATTAGCCTATCTTCGCCTCCTGTTCGTTGCGAATTCATTTCGACAAGTACCAGTTCTTTAAGTGAAGAAGATAAAACAAGAGTGCAAGAGTGATGAAGCAATTTTTATTTATCTTTAATTAGAACTTCACATGAACTAGTCTTCTCAAGGAGTCAATTGTTTCTTTGAAATTCACTGAAAGTTTGAGCTTCTTTGAAGAACTAGAATTATATTTGTAAATTGAATATCAATTGATTATGCTAGATGTTTGCCGTTAAGGCCACATCTTGTTCTACTGGAATGTGTGTATGCTCATTACAAGGAATAAAAAGACGGTACTCCCCCCACCCTCCCTTCGCCGCTGTAATCCATCTTTATTCCCTTTAGATTTATAAATTACGCCCTGACGCGAATACTAGTCATTCTTCTCCTGGGATTCGACACCAAAATTCCTACAGCTGCTGTGTCAACTATTTTCTACAAACGCACTCACATACACACATTTTTATATATGCATATACGTACGTATATGCATATATAAAATATATATATATATATATATATATATATATATATATATAGACATATTTATATATGTATATATATATATATATATATATATATATATATATATATATACATATATATGTGTGTGTGTGTGCTATTATTATTGGTAGGCATACGTATGAGTAGAGCAACAACGTTGAATTGCAAACTTGATCAGATGATACGGGAGGGACTCGGGCAAGGCTTTGAAATCTATCCGAGGCTTTGCTGAAGCGGATAATTTTTTACTAAAATGCTTCCGATATGAAGAGGGATTTGAGACGTATATGGAAAGCGGGAAGGGAGGGAAAGGATGGACAGAACTCCAATATAGAAGGGAGACCACGACGACGATTCCAACTGTAGGGCCAATATCGGACGAATGGGGACCATTGATGTCCAGGAGAAAGGAAAAATCCAATGTTGCAGAAAACTGAGGACAAATGAGTTTTCTTTCTAACGAATCCAAATGTTACTGTCTTAACGAATCCAAATGTTACTGAAACTAAAAGTAATCGGCGTTGAGAGAGAGAGAGAGAGAGAGAGAGAGAGAGAGAGAGAGAGAGAGAGAGAGAGAGAGTTTTGCTAAATTGACTGTTCATATTTATTAGAAGACTCCTTCAAGAGACATCAAAATCTTAAATTTTTTTCAGCAGCTCTAAATTGCAGTGAAAAATTTCCAATGAAAAAGAGCAAGATATTTGGCGTGCAGGTGAAATGACCTTGTCATTATACAAGACTGACACTGCCCAGTGTAAACATTAGGGTTCCGCCATGAACTTCCCTTAACAAACAGGGCAAAACCGTCCCATGAGAATGGGTAGAGAAATACCCAGTCACAGATAGACGTCAAGCTGCCAAACGGTCTCTAATCGGGAGTAGTGACCCGTTATGGCAAAAGCAGATCTCGCCTTCCCTGGCAGACCTTCTGGATATAGGATTTGCTGACTGCGCTGCGGAGCGAAGTTTAAAGGACAAGACATTGTTCTGACCCAGGTGGAGAAAGCAGTTACGAGGAATAAATGAGAGCGAAGAGCACACAAAAGGAAGCCAAGAATATAAAGTGTCAAGTTCCTCTTCCACTGAGAGGTCATGGATGGAGAGGTCATCATGGATGGAGAGGTAAGTCATGAGATGCCCATCTGCATTGATAACAGCAACATTGTGTATTGATATTCTTCCATTACATGTGTTACACTTCGAGTCACATTTGAGCTACAGCTGTGACCACTAACAACTGACAAACGTCATTTTTTCTCATACATTCGTAACACTAAACACTTGAATCGAGTCCGGAATCGGCTTCACAGTAGCGTTTTAAACTGAATTGCTGAAGATTCTTGTGAAACAGTTTATAGATCTGACGAAAATAGACATTTCGCTGGTCTCTAGTCAGTATTAAAAGAATTTGTCATTTGAATTCAAGTATCGCCAAAAATAAATGCTTCATTTAAACAGCTTAAGTTTCACGAAATGGCCCATGATAAAACCAAAATGTCAGTGAGTGAATATCTCCGTACTAGAGAAAGTTCCAATTGATTTAACATTTCGCGGTTTTCAGTGGAATTCTCTGAATTCACTTAGAGTGATTTATGGCGCTGTTCACGTTTAACAGTTTCGTGATCTTTCCCTATATCATTTTACAGCGGTGGACGTCTTTCAATAGCTCAGACAATGTCATTTCTGGTTCTAAGATTTCTCTGGAAATTTATTGAAATTGGAATTTGCTTGTGTTAATCAATTTCTCAATTTGCAGGACAAGAAACCAAGGAATTAGCATGCCATATGTCTGTATGTGTGTGTATTATATATATATATATATATATATATATATGTATATATATATATATATATATATATATTTATATATATGCGCTTTAAAAATCACATTAAATGCACTTGACTTCATTAAATAAGACAATACCATAGGGAAATGATGGGCAGAAATCCAAGCGCTTTCGTCTTTACTAAGACATTGTCAAGGAACGTTCCTTATCAATGTCTTAGGGAAGACGAAAGCGCTTGGATTTCTGCCTATCGTTTTTCTTCGTGGTATTTGCTTTTATATATATATATATATATATATATATATATATATATATATATATATATATATATATATATATATATATATATATATATATATATATATAATCTTGACAATTGCTACCATTTTTGTGTCCCTGGAATCTTCAAGTAGGTGTTCGTCATAATCAGTTGGGTCCAACTGCCTTTCAGATATCGTGAAGATCTAAAAAATATGGCCAAAATCTAGGTTTCATGACCAAATGAATAAAGGCTTCTCTACAATGTTGCTTTAGTTTGATAATGAAAATTTGAACTGAAAAGAGAAACCGAGAAAATATCTTTCTGTGTTTACCCTACATTGTTTTTCTTATGTCTTTTTGCGTCATAACTAAACAAAAACCGTCCAACATTTCGGTCTTCAAGAATAAGCGACCCAGCGGAAGATGACTGGGTGAGGCCAAGTCAGTCTGGGGAAAGGTTATTTCACTCCTCCAAATACCAGACGACCTTTGCTTTGATCACGACAAAGCGCTTGTGTTTGTAGAAGAAGCACCCTACAAACAACGGTCTCCATTTAATTAACTGCTGGTAATGGAAACCAACTATTATTGAAGTAATCTTCCCTGGTGATAAATGGTGCTGCAGGAGAAATGAACGCTATCATTCTCTCTTCTGATATCATTTCTGCGAGGAGTTAGACGAAGCAGGAATTCCAAGAGTGTTTTCCAGCTTTCAGTTAAAATTGCCTTTTAACGAACTCTTAATACACCTCGTGAAGTGAAGGTTGCCATATTTATTGGTTTACCATATTTTGATGACAATCTTTTTCATATGTATTCATTTCCCAGTAAGGTTATTTTTTCACATTGTGAAATATGTATGCCGATAAGTACGTCAGCTTAGTTCCAGCTTCATCGTATACTTTATATTTCCTTTCACAACTACAGTACAAGATATATGCTAATATAATGCCTTGTCTTGTGCGTGGCCACGGTCCTGTGTCATGGGTGTAGGGACGCATATATCTGGTGTGAAACGCCGCCTATTATTGGTTGTCATCAGCTTTATATTCATCATCCCGTATCGTTTTTTTACGATTTATTTGGCTTCGAGTCAAGTCATGCAACCCCTCCCGGCAGTTGGCACTCCCTTTCCAAGAGGCTGTTTTACAACGAAAGACTGCAGTTTTACGATAAAAGGCAAAACTAGACTCATGTCGTGTTTCTAACCCTTGGTGGTGTTCTGTTTTCCTCTGCCAAATCTGATCTCGAAGTAATCATAACCTTTCTTTCACGCATTGTCCACCTTAACAGTGCCTGCAATCTCTCTCTCTCTCTCTCTCTCTCTCTCTCTCTCTCTCTCTGTATATATATATATATATATATATATATATATATATATATATATATATTTATATTTATATTAGCTGGTCTTAGAATGTCTTATAATTTAATACTTCTCTCTCTCTCTCTCTCTCTCTCTCTCTCTCTCTCTCTCTCTCTCTCTCTCACACACACACGTTTTTGTTTGAAATATATTATTATTATTATTATTATTATTATTATTATTATTATTATTATTATTATTATGGAGTGCCTAACAAAATTTCCGCTTATAGTCATGGATTCATGGTAATGAATTACGACCAACCAAAGACCAAAGATTAAGATCTGCGGTTTATAACCAAAAACATTTGTGGGTATTGCGCTTCACGTTGCATTTGCCCCAAGCGTAACGATTCTTTCCAGCAGTGTATACATAGTCCATGTATGACCCCTCTCGTTCAAGCTGTTGAGAAATTCGGTTTTAATTGTTGGTAGTACTGATGATATGGACTCGTGAGAGTTATGAAAACCATCTTGCCCCTTTTAATGTCGAATTTGTGCTTTCGTATTGGTTTCCTTCAATTCTGAGCCGAATATCAAGCTAAAGATAAAAGCGAAGCTAATTTGCATACGAGACAGAGAGATGGAGAGCATGATATACCTATTTACTTTTTCCGCAACGTTCGCGTCAGCGCTCTCAAGAGTACGATGCTTCAGCAGATTTTAAAGTACATATTGTCGCCATTTTTTATTTTACCTCGAAAGTGTCTTTTCTCAAAAAAAAAAAAAAAAAAAATGCCGCACTAAACGTCTACTACATCTTCATCTGGGCTTTGTATATGCAAATACTTAAGCCGATGAGACACATATTGATGTCTACAGGCTTCGGGCTTTCGGCGATAATCCCTGCTATGGAAAGACGAGCGACGGTGTGAGAGATGAGAGTAGTAAGACGTTGAACGGCTCTTGAGCTATAAGGCTTCCAGGCCAGATAGACGACCTTCCAAAGAAATGTTTAGCCCGAGAGAGGCCTCGATGCCGATTCCATCAGTCTGGCAGGGCTGGAGTTGTTCCTCATAGATCTGCTCTCTCTCTCTCTCACACACACACACACATACATTTCAGAAGCCGAAGCTGATTGCCTAAGATTTCCACGACTCTCATTTTCATTTTTCTTATACAAGTTCTGAAGTGTGCATATATAAATTGTATATATAAACATATATGAATAATTATCACATCACCGTGATTCATATAGAATTATTCGAGCAATAAATGTCCTTTGATATCTAATTCGCTCTACCTCGGAACTGTATATTTTCATATATGTAAACCGAAGGGGAATTTTTTAGCTGATAATAATTTCGTCCTCTCGTGGGTTCGAACCACCGCCCAGCGGACAGAGAAGGAATCAGGACGTCAGGGTTGTTATCGATTCGGCTAACAAGTTAGGTTATAAGTTTACACCGACTCCGGCCTTACAAATCACCGCTGGGCGGTGGTTCGAACCCACGTGAGGACGAAATTATTATCAACTAAAAAATTCCCCTTGGGTTTACATATGTGAAAATATATTAACTCCGAGGTAGAGCGAATTAGATATTAAAGGACATTTGTATCTCGAATGATTATTATGAATCACAGTGATCTGATAATAATCCAGAATATGGCTACGTTCGTCAAACGTTCGAATTTGTTAACATGGTAGAGGGGGTTCGATATCGATTCTAATTACGAATACCCGAGTCGATAACATCCCTGACGTCCTGATTTCTTCTCTGTCCGTTGGACGGTGGTTCGAACCCACGAGAGAACGAAATTATTATCAGCTAAAAAAAAATTCCCCTTCCGTTTACATATATGAAAATATATCGGTTCCGAGGTAGAGTGAATTAGACATTAAAGGACATTTGTAGCTCGAATGATATATATATATAATACTATATATATATATATATTATATATATATATATATATATATATATATATATATATATATATATATATATATAATATATATATGTATGTATGTATGAGTGTGTGTATTTATTTATTTCTTGCAGGAAATAGCTGAAACGACTGATCCTTCCGACTGGGCTTTCTCTATTTTTGGCTGCACCTCATTATGGCTGACTGGTTACCACGAACATAATATAACACTGTTTAGGGTAGCAAAGGTGACTCCCCAGATGGTTATATCGCTTCGATCTTGCCCAGTACTCTAATCTAGATCCTCTCGCTTTTGAGAAATCTATCTTGCAAAACGGATGTCGCAAATACACTAGAAAAATGGGAAAAATAGTTCCGTCATCTTACCGTCTTGTGCTTATGACGTCACAGAGGAGTGGAAAAAGTCAACTGACCTACTAAAAATTTTCAAGGCCGTTGTCGCATAGGTTTTCTTGAATATCTTTTTATATATCACTTGGATCTTCTTGATATTTTGGCACAGCGTGTTTTAGACCATCTGATAATTTTGGGCAACATAATGAAATGTCAGAATTTATTTATTAAGGCAGTTTACTCTCGAGCTTCTTCAATTTCCTCAACATTCGTTGTAGTAGATATCCGAACACCTGTCCTTGGCCTAGCTAGAGTGTTTCTCTCTCTGTCTCAAACTTATGAATGGAAGAGTGTACGTACTACGATATGGCTTTTTACGCTTTACATATACAAATTAGTTCATACATTAAAATTTCTCTGTATTTCATTGTTTTGAGAGAATATTATAGCCTCATGTTCATTTATAGTATATAAGGAGATGAGTTCGGATATATATAACGAATGTTGAGAAAATTGAAGAAGCTCGAGAGTAAGTAGCCTCAATCAATAAATTCTGGTACTTCATTACATTGCCCAAATTTACCGGAGGGTCTAAAACACGCTGTGCCAAAATATCAAGAAGATACAGCTGATATATTTGAAAAGATATTCAAGAAAACCTCTGCGACAACGGGTTTCTAATGGTTAGCAGAGGAGATGGCAAACCGACGAATGCACAGCACCTCAGTTGAAGCCTTTGATCTTTAATTAGCGCATAGCTAAGGTTTCGATAATCGATATTGCTTAGCAGCTTTCAATCAACAAAATGACCGTTTATAAGATGTATGCGGCGAAGGAAAAGAAATAGGAATATATTGCACATTGGTGCATGACACCTTTAAATTAGGCTAATGATCTCAAAATCCTCTCTCTCCCCCAGTCCCCACACCCCAAAAACAACTTGTGTTGCGGCCCTGCTTATTTTCTCTGCGAGAGAGAGAGAGAGAGAGAGAGAGAGAGAGAGAGAGAATTGTGCATCTACCTTAAAGCAAACACTAATAATTTCCTCTATTTTACATTACTGACAATATATAACTGTTTTCTATTAAATATTTGACCAAAAAAACAGAATGAATAAGAATAAGTAAATTACGAAATATACAATAAATCGTCAAATCTCTGTAACTGCATTCTTGAAAAGTTTTACCAACAGCATCAGGCAAAGGTACTGAGGAATAAGCAGTCATTTAATTAAAGTCAGTACTTGAATAAATATTAAGCCATGAAGTTCTGAGATAATTTTGCAATTGCAGTGAATACTGTAATACCTTACCTAATCCTTTGGATCAGCTATGAAATGTTGACAGGTCACACAAAGGTCTCACCGCTGACATGGCAAATCACCTAAAAAAATTATCTACTCGTTATTGCTGCTCAATTATTAGCCCTGCCAAAAAAATGGTATATACTCCTTCGAGTTTTATTGCCTGAAGATGAAATAGATACCAATAAAGCCTATATCATTTGAAGGATTATTTATCGTACTTTCACATGGCATAAACAGATTTACCATATTTTAAACAGTTAATTTAAGCAGGATCATTTTTTAAGAATACGTATAGTTTTTTCGTTGTTGTTCATGGTTCACTTTACCTCATCATTTGTCATTTTTCACGCGCCAAAATAAACTAAAATATTGAGTTTTGAAATGATGTCAGAATGAGCCTCACAGCACAAATTGTAAATATACTAGTGATCAAAGAATATGATTACATATAACAGCGACGACCTCTGAGATGCAGGTGTTGTCTGGAGCAGAAATTGGCTCGACTGATTGACTCGGAGGGTAGGGATAGTTGAGGTCTTTCATCGGAGACTGGGTTCATGCAAAACTCGGCAGTTAAATCATGCATGCTTCAGTGGCCTTTCTGTTGTTTTTTTCTGAGATATGCATATGCGTGTGCATGTGCGTGTGAGTGCTTATGTGTAAATGTGTTACTATTACTTTGTACGCTGAGTATATGCATATGTAAATTTAGACAATTCTAATGCTTTTCTTGATACGGATGTCTACGGACGCGTTCCATGACCACCTGGACTTGATAGGTTTGTTTGTTTGTAAGGTGTTTTTTGCGTTGCATGGAACCAGTATGGTTATTCAGCAACGGCTTTAGGTGACTTCCGAACACGTCGAGAGTGAACTTCTATCACCAGAAATACACATCTCTCACGCCTCAATGGAATGCCCGAGAGTCGAACTCGCGGCCACCGAGGTGGCAGGCCAAGACCATACCGACCACGCCACTGAGGCGCTTGGTCTTGATAGGATTGTGGTTACTGAGAGGAGAACAACCCAAAAAGGCAAATGACAGGCTCATCTGGAGCGTCCATGAATGCCCGAGAGAGAGAGAGAGAGAGAGAGAGAGAGAGAGAGAGAGAGAGAGAGTATCTCTGGGAGGGAGGCCTGAAGGTGGCAAACCCGAAACAGACTGCAGACTTTCATTAAAGCCAAATCCAAAAATGCGGGACAGGATGCACCACCAAATGAAGGGCTCAGTCACGTTCAGGTCTTGCATAAGTTTTCAGTTTAGTCCTTTTCTTTTTTAAGCCTCGTAGGAGATGTTATCCTTTATTTCAACTCTTCCACTCTTTATGCAAATGATCTGAAATTTATATCTGGTTGTGACGAAACTTCTTTATCTGATGGCTCTTGCATTTTCACAGAGAAGAGAAATAAGTCGCTTCCCGTGATGCCATAGCAAGTATGAAAATCAGTCATAAGAATGTACTGTGGTTATGCAATAAGAATAATTCTCGTAAGGTAACGTGTGAGGTGTAAGAAAAACTGGGACTTAATCGATCAGTTTAACTGTTATTGTAGTTTCAGTTATGGAAAATGAATTACTACAGTTTTAATGTCTTAAAAAAAACACTGTTTAGAAAGCTTAAGAAAATGCTAGACGCTCGGTTCAGTTCATAGAGGTGCCAACGGTTTTGACACCACCTCAATTCAAAATGTTTGCTAGCTTCCCTTCTTTTCATGATGACCTTTCAGAAAAAAGTTTTTGACATTTATTAAAAAAACATTCCAGGCGCTGAACCTTAAAATCGTTCAAAAATCCATTAACAATTGGATCTCTATTCAAAACGAAAGATCGCCTTAGTCCTCTTCTCATATCCAATGTTGTTAGTAGGTATATGTGCCAGAGATGTGACCACGGGAGTTATATGGGTTGTATGAGGAGGTTTTAAAAGTGAGAACAGATTCTCACAGGGCCGTAAGTTTAGAACGGGCAGTAGATTAACAAGCGCCCCGAATAATCAAATATTAGGACCCACTCTAAGCTATTTTAGCGTACATTTATGATAAGAACTTTTCATTTATAGGTCATTTATTTCGTGTTTTTATGAAAACAACCTAACTATCTTGGCGTCCAATTGAGTTTCTCGTTAAACGAGTGGTTCACGTGCTCGCCTACCGATTCGGTAGTCTCGAGTTCGATTCCCCAACCTAACTATCTTGGCGTCCAATTTGAGAGTTCCTCGTTAAACAGGTGGTTCACGTGCTCGCCTACCGATTCGGTAGTCTCGAGTTCGATTCCCCGCTCTGCCAACAAGGAAGCAGAGAAATTTATTTCTGGTGATTAGAAATGCATTTCTCGATATAATGTGGTTCGGATCCCGCAATAAGCTTTAGGTCCCACTGCTAGGTGACCAAATAGTTCCTACACAGGTAAAAATATCTAATCCCTTGGGCCAGACCTAGGAGAGCTGTTCATCAGCTCATTGGTCTGGTTAAACTAAGATATACTTAATTTGAGAAAAGATAGTTATGTCTCTAAATACATAATCCTCTCTGTAGTACAGTTGTTTGTCGCCTAAGGTGCGGTTTTGCTTTTATGAAATTCTTTCAGTCGAATACTCGCCACCTTTTACGAAGATAAGGTACAAAAGGGCTTTGCTATTCTAGTATTTCATATCATTTTGCTGTTCTAGAAGTTTACATATATTTCTGTACGTAATTTTCATGTTCAGTGTATTTTCCTTGCTTAAGGTGTTTAAATTATTTTGAATTTCTAACAAGCTGACGTACATTGAATTGATTAAATATTGCGTATTTTTTATGGATTGTGCAGTGCCTGGTTTTGGTTTTAATGTTTGTGTTGGTATTCATATTCTATCCTTGAGGATACGAATATGAGTCGGGAAACGTTGGCAAAGTCAAAGGAACATGAGTGCGTGTCTTTCCATGCGATTCCCATAAATTTATATATATTAATATATATATATATATATATATATATATATATATATATATATATATATATATATACATATTATATACATATATATACATACACAGCGCAGTCGTGCGTGTAGGCCAGCAGCAGAATATATACAAGCATATGAAGGTGACATTTTTTTTGGTCCCCGGGATTTGTAGCAAGTGTGGGTATTTTTTTTCTAAGCTAATTTTATGTATTGTTGAACAACTTCCTGTTTCATTATGAATTTCTTTCCTTACGCTGTCATCCCTGTTTCGAGGAAGGCTGCCGTAATTGTATTGTCATAATGCTGTATCTAAGTTTCGTTAAACTTATTCTCTCTCTCTCTCTCTCTCTCTCTCTCTCTCTCTCTCTCTCTCTCTCTCTATCTCTCTTCTCCTCTCTCTCTCTCTCTCTCTCTCAATAGTTAGGCGGAAAAATGGACTCACTGAAAAGAAATGGCCGCACCATTTTCTGTCCCTGGTTATACTATAATAAAAATGACTGTTATTTTGTCGTTTCAACGGAAATCACGGCTGACGCGTCAGCTTGGAGCTCGAAAAGATGCTTAGCGCATCTTTCAGCCTTTCAGGTTTTTATGAAGGTGATTTTTGTGTACATGTTCAGCACTTTTTATGGTGGAGGGATTCTGTGTGATGGGATGGAATTCGTATAAAAAAATCATCCAACGTTTTACCGGTAACTTTTTATCTTTACGTGAAAGGAAAGGGTACCGCTATAAATAACATCGTGGTCGTCTTTGTACGAGTTTGCCCAGTTTTGCTTTGCTGTGTGAAGTCAATGATGGGTGCCGGTGGCTTCGAGATACTTTAAATATAACCTACAGATCGGCCTCTGCTCTCAAAGTTGAGACGGCGGCGAATGGCGCGAAGAGATTGCTGTCACTGATATGAGCGGAAAAGTAAGTATATCGTAGTTTAACCAGACCACTGAGCTGATGAACAGCTTTCCTAGGGCTGACCCGAAGGATTAAATATTTTCACGTGGCTAGGAACTAATTGGTTTCCTACTTCTGGACCTACAGCGTATTGTGGGATCCGAACCACATGATATCGAGAAATGATTGTCTAATCACCAGAAGCAAATTCCTATGACTTCACGTTGGCAGAGCGGGGAATCGAACTCGGGACTTCCTAATCGTTAGGCGAACACGTAAACCATTCGTCTAACGAGGAACTTGATGTTTGTACCGACCAGAATCCCGTGGTCCCGCAACAGATCAGTCATACTTTACAACATCAATCTTGCATCACTGCACATGGCTATGTTGTTTTATCATTTTAATCCAGTGAATTGAAATTGAATTCTTACAGTCATTCATTTGCAGTAAATCACGTCAAAACATCGCCATTAGCCGAGGGAGTTTTTGCTCCTCCTGAAACTCTATTGAATGTGGGGATTATGTAAGGCCCCGCGCGCGGGGGAAGAGTCCATTCCCCTTAATGTATCGGCCGAAAGTTGAATAATACAGAGCCAGAATAGAGATAGACTTGGTCACTACTACATTGCTGGATTGTTGGTTGGGACAAAAGGAGGGACGAGGCCGAGTGTACGTGGATATTTTGGGATCGCGGGGTTGTCATTGCGAGAAATACGGATGGGGGGGTGGGGGGGCGTGGGGGGGGTGGGCTGTAAAAATAACAAAGTCTGTATTCCTTTAGTTTAGGCTAAACTCTCTCCTTGATTCTGTCCATTTGGAAAGTCCTTCTGTCTGGAGGAGAAGACGGCTTTTGAATTGTGCACGACGAATTTGCTTTTCTACTTCGTTATCGTTTTATTTTTCTGATTAAGAACATTTTTTCCAGTTCCGTAAAAATACTTTGAACTCTTATCACCAATAACTGAGCAACAGGTGAGACGGAGAAAATTGTTTTAAGCAAACCTTGAATAACAAATATTTGTCGTTTTATTGCCTTGAGAGTAATATCTGTTGCAGCTCTCTCTCTCTCTCTTCTCTCTCTCTCTCTCTCTCTCTCTCTCTCTCATCTCTCTAAAATCCTTCAATCCTTTTCAATTCATCTCAACGCTTAACGATGTAGATATTTTACGTTTTTATTACTTTGGTTGCAACCTTTTACAGGAACTTATGGCGGGAAACAAATCTCTCGGAATGAGAGATTTCATTTTCTTCCTTATTTTTTTGTGAACGCCAATATAAAAGACCGTTGGTTTCCCTGATAAGTTTTTGATACCTATTAAATTGGGAGGCACGGACAGATTGTCGTTGTAGCTCCTTGGGTTCCTTGAATCACATTGGCTGTGCAAGAGTTGGGGTCTCCACTCGAAGCCTCCTGACGACTGCTGTAAACTGCTGATCCAGTGGCAGAGGCTATAAGTAGTACTGCTCCTCTCGTAGCACCAGGAATTATCATTCTCAAAAGAAACGGATAAGGATCGATATCTTTTTTTCATGATGCTTCCTGACAACCCAAGTGGAAAGAAGTCCCTTTTTTTCCACAAGGCGAAAAAAACGTTTGAAACTGATTCTTATGCTCGTACCTGGCTCCATGAGCATGAAATAAAATTGTGCTATGTATACAGACCTGGTCTCCCCTTTTTTTTTTCCCTGCTCACCCCGAAAACGGCCACTAACAAATGTAAAATATTTACATTTTATGTGGCTCGTTTCTATGCTCGCAGTCTACTCATTTCTTAATTTTACAATCACAGTCATGCTAGTTGCCAGAAAACACTTATCCATCACATTCATTCACTACGCCAGATGACTGATAATACTAAACTGACTGTTTCGCGTCGAGCATATAAAAGATAATAATACCACACGCAAAAATTGGCATATGAAAAAGATTGTGCGACACTTACGAAAATGGTAGACATTCGAAATTATTTCAAAGCTAAATCCATCTCATGATCGTTATCTCATAGTCTCCCTTTACACAAATAGCGTTGATCTTTAATAGAAAAGATTGGCCTTCAAGCATTGCAACCTTTAGAACTGACATAGTCTCACTGAAATAGAACAACAATAAAATCCATAGAGCTAGTATTCATTTTTAACAAAATGATGTGGATGTCTGTCGTTTTGTGTTGTATGATTTTTAAGATACTTATCGTGGAAATTAAATCGGATGAGAAGAAAAAGAACAGCTAGAGACTATTTAGCCTCAAGATACTTTATTGATGTCACAAGAAGGTTCTCTTGCAGTTTGGTTTTAACATATGATACCCATCATTGCTTTTCAGTAAATCTAATTTGCTTGCTATTCAACTTCCTGCATATTTTTATTTTTTACTTGGATCGATTTTTGTTACTATGTTTCCAGTCTACTAAGTAGGAAGTGGTAACAGAAGAATCAATTTTCGTACTAGCATGAGGTAGTAGTACTAAACAGACCGTTTAAACATTCATAAAGTCATGGTATGTCTGTATCTGTGTAAATTCTATAACGAAAGTTGGATTGTTTTTTTTAGAAGCAATTAATTAGAATTTATTTTAACAGCGTGTGTGTGTGTGTGTGTGTGTGTGTGTGTGTGTGTGTGTGTGTGGGTGGGTGTGTGTGATTCAGTTTCTTCTAGATAAGTTCACTCCATGGGTGCATTTTGACTTTGGTGACGAGCATATATATTACTAATAAAGTCACAGACACTGTCGATTACAATGCAGTAGAGCCTGGTAACATACTGAGAGTAATTCTGTAAGGATAAACTTAGAAAAGGTGTTCATCCGAGATTCAGTGTCTGAAGGATGAAACTGGCAGAAATTGCTGCTTTGTTTTACATTTTCAGATACTCAGTATTTGGGAAAACGCGCAGCAGATGCTAAATAGTTCAATCAAACCTAAATAAAGATTCGTGACATCCAGTCTATATTAGTGAAAAACCTCAACACAATCTGGCTGTTGTAGTCTCAGAGGGTTGGACTTACAACTTCATCAATGGCTGTCAACGGAATGATCACAAAATTTACTGGCTCTGTTGTCAAGGAGTAGAATCTATGACCTATTAAAATAACAGAACAATAAAGCTGAACATCATCATGATAGATCTATGCTATTTTCTTATATAATAATTACATGCTGATGAGGTTTCATCGTATATTTAGACTGTTTTGCAGTTGACGTTTTTATTTATTTTTTTTTTTTGAGATTACGAATTTGTTTTGGAAATTTCTTAAGGAAACATTCAACTAATATATAAAAAAACATTTATATGCATTCTGAATGCTAGTATTTTTTTCCTTTTGTTTATTAAGCCATGTAAGGACAGTGTAGGTATAGAGAGACTAAGGGAAACTCTTATTGATTTTTCGCGGCATATGAGATAAGGAATGTCTCGAGTTGGTGGCATTCCAGGAAGCAGTCGCGCGTTAAGGCTATCTGGAAGGCCGCGTTCGATGGTCCTATGGAAATAGTGTCAGTCTCTGGAAAGCCTTCGGTCTTCGAGAGAGAGACTGAGAGAAAGAAAGAGACGACTAATCTAGAAAGACGTGTAAGAGTACAATCCCTTCTGAGAATGATTAATGATCTTGTCAATATTAGTGTGAAAACTACTTATATAGGCAGTTTTCTTTGAATAGAAAGACAATTTATGTCAGTGTGCATTACTGTGCTTTCGACGAAATCTTGCATAGGTTGCCCGTATATGAATGTGACAGAATATTAAAGCTAAAAATATCCAAAATGCCTATATCCTTTATGCCAAAGTTGAATATGTCACACTAGATCTCGATAACACCGTGTCAGAGGGAATACATAGGCTGTACTATTTCAATGGTTGTTGAATAATACATGCAGTTGGTTTGTATTTCAAGTTATCTTTTATGAGATAAAAGTAGAGGGCTCTTCTCCATATTCTTTTATGATTTTTATTTCATTTTATCGGGCCTTTTAGCTTTTGAGTATACCTACGAAATGAATATAATTTATGCTTCTATATAACTTACGGGCTGCTCTATGAGCAAAAGCCCATGCTGGCATACGACCACCTTAATCAAAATCAAAAATATCATCCTATATATTTGGGACGAACCCATCGGGTAAGCTGGAAGGTACAGTATTACTCCGCCAACAATTTCAAATTAATGGGAATACCTATAAAAATTCCCTTCTATGCCATTTAATTTGTAAAGTTCTTATCAAAATTATAATTTTATGTAAACATTTTATTAAAACAACTTTTTCCATGTTAGTATAGACATTTGTTATAGGGAAATGAGAGTGGCTTCTAGAATAGAAAGATTACGGAATCGGTTATATAAGACAAGATACTGATGCATAACGACTATGATGCAATGAATGACGCTTTAAAGCACATTCAACCCTCTCTCTCTCTCTCTCTCTCTCTCTCTCTCTCTCTCTCTCTCTCTCTCTCTCTCCTCCTCCTCCTCCTCCTCCTCCTCCGTAATCTTAATATGAGGATCGTGGTTCGTCTTTAACTTTCGTCTCCTGGCAAGGAATGAAAGAAATTTCCTTAGTAAATCCGCAGGAAAACCAAGTGAGAAAAAGCGGCGAGGAGGAGGAGGAGGAGGAGGAGGAGGAGGAGCTGCTGACCCAGATAAACCATGAAAAATAGTGCTCCATTTTCCTGAGGCTGCTCTATGGCCATTTTCTTTGTTTCTCCTTCAGCCCCAGACAAATAATGATGGATGAACGAAATTGACGATGAACCTCTGAAAGCCAGTAATTGGCGTTTTTAGGACCGAGGGCGAATTTCGAATCGCTTTATCACTCATCACGATCTAATTGGGACGTGGTGGAAACTGCCGTTTGTCTTAGGAAAATCACCCTTAGGAATTATTTGCCGGTTAAGATTTATATGGACAAGAATGAAAGCTGAAAGAGCAAAGAACTTGAAAGTTGTGTCCTTCCATGATCCAGAATAATTGGAGTTCTGATTTATTACGTCCTCACACTCAGAGGATATAGTAATCTTCTCGTTTTTTTTCATTCTTCTTTTCTTCGGACTTTGATTATGCAGTTTCGAATAAAAGATCGAAAATCGACATAACAGCAGACCAAGTTGGCGAAGGAAAGTCCCAACACGCCACCAGTGTCCATGTGACGCTTCCCATCCCGAAAAACATCGGAAAAAATGCGCCGAAGTTATTTATCGGCGCAATCGAGTTTTCTGTACTGTGTATAATGCTGTATGAAATTTCCAGCCACGGCCCGGTGGTGGCCTGTGTTAATGGCATTTATAGCGGTGCCAGACTCATGATCATGGCTAACTTTAACCTTAAATCAAATAGAAAATACAGAGCCTAAAGGGCTGCAATTTGGTACGTTTGATGATTGGAGGATGGATGATCAACATACCAATTTGCAGCCCTCTAGCCTCAGTAGTTTTTAACATTTGGTGGACAGACAAAGTGCTGGAGAACGGACAAAAAGTCATCTCAATAGTTATTTTTTACAGAAAACTAAAATGCTCTCCGCCCAAGGATAAAGCACAGAATAAAGTACTTGAAATGTTCCAGGCAATATAACTCGCTGACTTTTAGTGCCGCTGCTTAAGGTTTAAAACTGTCCATCATTTCCGCTGGGAACTGCAGGAGCCTGAATAGTGTTATTAAATATATATATACAAACATAATATATATATATATATATATATATATATATATATATATATATATATATATATGTGTGTGTGTGTGTGTGTGTGTGTGTGTGTGTGTGTGTGTGTGTGTGTGTGTGTATGTATATAAACTTTAATGAGCATAAATTCAAATACAACAATTCGAAAAATTATGAGTATATCTATCACGCATATATGAGATAGGACACCCCTAATTGAAAATAAAAGAAATAACTAGTATTAGACTGGAATTTATGTAGTAAAAAACAGCAACAAAAAGAACAGATTTCATACCTTTAAAAAGATTGTCAAACTGAACTTATCCAGTAATGAATAGATTATATTAAACGAATAATAACTCATGATTTAAGCAGCCAAGTGAGGCTAAGAAATTCGAACCCAAGACTGAGGAATGTCATTGTTCTGGAGCTATGGCGCAACCCAAGAGTTTGGAAACATTGGTTGCATGGTCAGCAACCAACAAAAATGGCACTTAAAATTCGTGTTTTTTTGACTGGAGTGAAGTCCTAACGTCTACATCAGGACCTTTATCCCCATCAACAATACTGATCGTACAAATGAATGTGATTTCTGAAAAGACTCACAACCATCATTATCGCTCTCACTGCCTTGCAATGCAAAGGGCCACGGTGAAATTTCCTCACTCATGTTTTTCCTATCTTCTAACTTTCACAGATCTCCAATCATCTCCGACCTCCGTCTCACAGTTTTCATCCAAGTAGGTCTGGGCCTTCCAACTCCTTTGGTACCAAAACGAGTTCAACTGACATGATCCCGCACTGTTCTTCCAGGAGTTGTGTGAAGGGCATCTCTCTTTCATCATTCCCTCTTTTACATACAGAACTGTCGTAGTTTCTTTTGTGATATCGTTTCTAACTCTCTCTTGCCTACTGAAGTATGGTTCTCAAATCGACGAAATCTTTCAGATAAGGATTCAATGTCAAACCATGATTTTGGTCCACATAGCCATACAGATCGCACTAGACTTAGGTAAAATCTCGCTTTCGTATGCAGCTTCTCTCTACCTGACCATTTTCTATTTGCTTTTTCCAGCATTTCGTTATGCAACTCAAGAAAAACTACACTGGATATCGCTGAACTCTAATGTTTGAAAGATTCTACCTCATTTATTCTTTTCGGTTTCTAACGTTATATTCTGTTCCTTTTGAGTGTTTTATCATAAGCCTCATTTTCGTATGTTAAGTAGTATTGATAATAAATGGAAAGATAGATAAAGCCGAGAAAATAATAGAGAGCGTCATTTGGAAAGCGTAGTGATAAGAGACGAATAGGGACATTGAAAACTGATGCTTTCTTTTCTACACATTTTTTTTTTGGGGTCACCTTGGATAATATTTTAGTTAAACTGCAGATATAACCGATGATTACAATTAAAGTAACAAAATTTTCAGGCCATAATAGAATCAGTAAGTTGAACATAAAGACAAAATCGGGGCAGAATAGAAATATTTTGTAAAATTTTGCCAAGACAACCGGCAATAATAATTATTTTCCCAATGGTACTTTAGTTACAGCAAAAAAAATCATAATAAAACAGAGGGGGACATATCTGTACCTAACGATATATAAAAATATTGGAAACTCAAAAGACGACTAATTAATTCACTTAGTATCGTGAAAATATTTAGATCAAATAATTTTCAAGCTTTTCAGGAAAATTGATCATCCCAATCTTAGCTTAGCCACAGAGAGAGAGAGAGAGAGAGAGAGAGAGAGAGAGAGAGAGAGAGAGAGAGAGAGATATTATATCACCTATGGCTGATAGCGCCTTAATACCTTGCCGTAGTTACTCTTGTAGAGTTTGACGTGAAGAAGGTAGGTTTTCGTATTAGTACTAATGTGTTTCTGGTTCAAAAGTCCATCAAGCTCTCTCTCTCTCTCTCGTCTCCTCTCTCTCTCTCCTCTCTCTCTCTCTCTCTCTCTCTAATATATATATATATATATATATATATATATATATATATATATATATATATATGTGTGTGTGTGTGTGTGTGTGTGTGTGTGTGTGTGTGTGTGTGTGTGACTCACATCAGGATTGAACCCAGGTGTATACTGGCGAGTCAGGAATTCATTTCTGTTTCACACGTGAATGTGTGTTGATTATATTTGTGATGTACTCGAGTAGATGAAGTGTAACGGAGGATCAAGATGAGAATATGAGCTAATACTGCTACTGTGAGAAGCAAATGAAAAGGCATGTACAAATTTTCAAGAGCAACCGTTAGTCTTAAGTGCCGGAGGGTTGTTTGAAAGAACTGTTAGTAAACAGACTCGGAATTGGTGAGGTAGCTAGCTGGAGGTCTCGGGGATGTGTGTCTTGTTCAGTGTTCATTCGGAAGTTCCTTCGTACGTTGGTGGTTCGTGCGCAGTGCAAGTCATCCTTCGTCCTATTCATACAGAATTAGCGTTATAGCTGTGCGCCCTTGAACGCATTTAATGCATTTTCTTCGACTGAATATTCGCCTCCTGCTGTTACGCAAGAACTCGTCCTCCTTGATAGGACTGTTACAATCGTTCAAGGAAATGGATCCTATGTTCTTGGTAAAAAACTCTTGTGATCCCGTTTGTTATCTAGTATCTGCCATTGTATTTATCTATCCATCTAGCGTAGAATGTTGGCTGCCACCACTCGGTAATCACAGCTTATTGTTTTTCATGTAAAACCATTTTCAGTGATCACTACCACATAAACAGTTAACCGCTGAATCGCGTTAGAACCCGTTTGGGCAGAGGAGTTCCCCAACATAAGCAGATCTACATACGCCATGTGTGTGTGTGTTTGTATGTATGATTATTATATATATATATATATATATATATATATATATATATAATATATTACTAAGAAATCACAAAAGTAAGCACGGGATTTTGTTTATTAGCTGAAGCCACCTTGTGCCCCGAAGATGTGTTAAGTACATGAAAGTACTTGGCACTCTGTCTTTTCTATTTTATATTTTCCCAGTGGCTTTAGTTAATATATATATATATATATATATATATATATATATTATATATATTTATATATATAGATATATATATATATATAATATTATATATATATTTATATATTATATATATATATATATATATATATATATATATATATATATATATATATATATATATTATAGATATATATATAAATAGTTTAAATATATATAATAATATATTATATATATATTATATATATATATATATATAGATATATATCCTATATATATATTATATATATATAAATAGTTTGTTATATGATATATATATATATATATAATATATATATATATTATGCGTATGTATGTATGTATGTATTTTTGTATGTGAATGTATATTTGGTATACTTTATATATATAATATGTATACATATATATACTGGATACACATATACTATAATATATATGTATATACATATAATAAATAAAATAATTTTTCTATTAGTCTGCTCTATATACTACATTAAGCCAGTTGTAGTTTAGTCCGATTATGGAAAAGGGAGACTTTAATATTTAGTCCCAACGGCGAGACTTGAAGTGTTTTCCCCGAGACAAGTGACAGAGCCGCTCCCAGCGCGTTTTCCAGCCGGGGGAGCATTAGGGATTTTCTTCCGTGAAAGAATCGATTTATAGTGAAGACTTCTGAATCTCCTCCTTTCGCGCTTGTCGTAAACTTTTTTTTTTTTTTTTACTAACAAAATGTGCGCGCTTTTTCGGTGTTTCCAATTCACACCGAAAATATATTTTAAAATGGTTTCATCGTTGTAGTAGCCCTTTCATGAACTTGTTTTGGCTGATGTCCCTGTTAATCATAGCTAGTTATACACATGATTTTGTTTGTTCCTTATATGTGTATGTGGGTGGAGGATACGTCAGCATATGGTGTTATTGAAGAACCATCCCTCTTTATTCATTTCATTTTTCTAATTAAATTTATCAATAACGTTCGTTAAACAATAACAAAAAAACTCTATTTCCAGATCATGTTCTTAACTCCAACAGGTATAACGCGAGAATCATAACTATCGCTTTCGGAAATCAGTACTAAAAAGACAAAGAAAATTTGTAGTTGTAGTTATGTAGATAAGTCATTCTAAACCATTGACTACTGAAAGATTGGTGCTCTGCCTTGTCAGGTTTTAAGACGAAGTCAGCGACAGACAACGTCTGGAAATAGATGAAAGAACAGATTAGTTAAAAAGAACATTCTCTCTCTCTCTCTCTCTCTCTCTCTCTCTCTCTCTCTCTGTCAAGTTTATATTGGTGAATACGGATGTTTTGCCAGAACCATGTTGGTTCCAGCAAGTGGAACGAAGAACGTTCGTTTATTACTTCTCAACATCCACTGACGAAGTTTCGCATTCTAAGGTTGTCGTCTTCGGGAGTGTGATGAACTCTGCAGCTCATCAGAGAAAATTTTTGACGTGGTTGCCTTCAAGTGCCTTCGATGCACCGTATGCGGCGATGGCAGGGAATGTGATGAGCCATAAGGGATGGCAGGTTTTATGGTTCTTAACGGTTATGTAATAGTACCCGTGCCCACTATTTAGTGCATCGACCAGTTGATCATTGTCTTCCCCAAACCCCTGTTCCAAGGCCGCCTTGAAACAGATTGATGCTTTCATATTCTGTGACAATTTGACGAGCGCGTTAGCCATATAGCCCATTCTTATGATTGCCACTATAGTTTTGAGTTATGCCACTGCGTCCTTCGTAGTTATGTTACAAATATTACTCCTAAGACTTTCACCGCCTAATTTGTCCGCACTGGTGGGGAGAAGAAAGTCTTCCCACCTTTCAATGTATCATCATATTATAAGGTCTCTGGACACGATTCCCACGATTCAGGACACCCAAAATGCCGCTTGGCGAGATGGAGCTATTGAGTAAGGAAGCAGACGACGAAGACGACGTCGGCCTCTCACCTGCTCTGTCAGTTACAGTCACGGTCTAGGTAATAGCCTAACTTACTTAGCCAAGTTAACGTGAAGGTTGAAATAGAATTAGCATCATTTACCACCGTTGCCAAGCTTACATTCTTATGGAAAATTAATGTACTGAGAAAATGGAACCGATTTCAGGACCAAATTGAATACAATTATTCTCCAGTAACTAATCCGCGATAAATGCGCATTTCTGACAACTCCTAAATCATTCTTCAATCGCTCTACTATCGTGTATCTCTGGTCAAGGAAAGGTGCGCTTCATACCTGCTTCTGTCGTTAAGGAACCATAAACCTTTGTAAGACAGTGTGAGCTGGTAAAGCTATTCGCATTTGTCTTTCATAGTCAGGGGAGATGAATGATTTTTGAAAAATTTGATGCACTGAAAAATAAAACAAGGTGGTCCGGTTGCTATAATAGTGGTTCTAAAGCAATGCTCTTGACAGTTGAGACAACAGGAACGATCAAAGCCACAGATCAGCGATTCTGCAAAGAAGCTCAAGACAGCAAACATTGATTTGGCAAGAAACGTTTCGAGATCCGAAGAAGCAAAGGTGTGAAACTGTGACTAATTTACATGAACCTGACAAAAGTGCGCTACAGAAAAAAAACACATTTTATGAACGAGTAGAAAACATGGCCATCGATGTAATATCTGAAACGAAAGAGGCCATCGAGTACATTGGTAGCCGAGGATCTAGAAGGAGAATTGTGAAAGAATTGGCTTCCATTATGCAACAGTCAATGGGAGGCAATTTTAGATGAACAACCTCGTGTAGTTTTTTTCGATTAAAGGTCCTGACTTTTGGCTCGTGGTTCCCAAAGGAGATTGGTAGGACCCTGATAATGCCAAGGGATAAAAAGTGAGCTACATTCTTTTAAAGATGCTTATTTTCTAGTAGTTCGGTATTTAAAGTTGCAATTCATGAAATAAAAATGAAATCATAAGTTAGATTTGTTTCCGTCATTTTGTAATAAGAATCAAGACGTTAGTATTAACTTTTTCATTATCTCGTAATGCTGTACTATCGCACTGTTACCCTTTCTCGCTCCTCTGCTCGCTTATTGGTTCGCTAGTGGGGAGTCCGTACGGTACATCTGAGGGATCCCTTCTGAATAAATGCTGTGGCGCTTCCTTATGACGGACTCCCCAGTCATGCAGAGAGAAGTCTTAAGTACCCCGTGATTCTTTTATACTACAGCATCAGTGGATGTTTGGTCTCTAGGTTATAAGTGACATTTTTAGCAGCTCTTTGGCTGAAAGTCCAACTGTCCTTTGTAACTTTTGTGTCATTTCTACCTTCATTACTCAAAAGAAATTAATGCAATTCACTATTCCTCTGGCGAAGATAGTTTTGACTTTCTATTGTAGTATGCAATCGGCCTTGACGATAGGTACGTGAAGGTCACCATTTTTCATTGACTCTTCTTTTAAAAATTTATTGGTTTTCTATCTCTTCTTGATGATAGGAGGGCCGCTTTAAACTACAAGACAAGTGAACCTCTTCAATACCCAATTAACTCTCATCTATCGCCAGTGGGTTGTTACAACAGATAACAAAAGCTACAAGTTTGTTATAACATGGATAGGAAAGTCTCTATATATACCTATAATAGTATGTATGTGTATGTACGTATGTATGAATTCACTCATAAACCCATCCCGTCACCTGCATAATGTGCCCAAAAGGAAAAACCCCTCCGTATCTTTTTTCAGTATTTTAGAATGCTGATGCAACCCCTTTGCCTCACTTCCCACGCTGCAGTCAAGCAAATTTCATGGGGGAATTCGTTGTTCCCGCCGAGAGGCGCCCACAAGGTTTGAACGAATCGAGACAATATATCTTTGTTCTGTTCTCTTCTAAAAAGCCCAGTTCTTCATGCTAGTTGAAGCACTTGTCTTAACCGGTAGACGCGGAATTTCGTTTTTTCATTATAAACTGCGACCATAATATCTCACCATTGAGAGAGTGTTTGTTCTATTAATGGGAGAGGTGGCATGATTTAGACGCGTTCATATTGCACCTCCCGTTACACTTAAGTGTATTATATGCAAGGCAGTTAATTCACTGTTGTAAGTTACAGCCATGGTAGATGAAAGCATCATCTAGCTACTTCCTTTAATAATATTATCTGAGAAAAATGGACAGTTGACGTTCTGAAACATTTGTGTGTATGGCAGATTGAAGTGACAGAGAAAAAAAGAACCGGAAGAAATATGGAATAGAATGTATACAAATCGAGCGCAGCTGATGCAGGATTCACATTTAATTCCACTTGCTTGAACGAGGCTTTTATGTCTGTATATATTATTATGATCATAAACTTAATCCTCTTCCTTCCAATTTTCTCTCTTAAGTTTAATGACAGCTGGAAAGGATCTGATGATACCTTGTGAGTGGTGATTATTTTTTACGGTTATTTCATAGTTCTAAGAATTCTTCAAGGTCATGGGTCAGTTGAAAGGTCATTATCTCAGGGCGAGTTTCCTCCAGATGTAGGAAAGCGAGGACAGCGAGAAGGCCGGCGCCTCCGGGATTCTTTCCAAGTTCATAGGTCAATTTGAAGGTCATTACTGTATTCCTCTGCGACTGTGATGAAACCTAATACCAACATCCCTGAGGGAGGGGGGGAGTGGTCTGTGAGTATTTTCCTGCAACATTTTCCACCTTGATGTATTTTTTTTTTTTTTTAACGTGAAGGTTGTGTTTGAAGGCCGACGTTTAATTTCATTTAACTCTGACGAACACTGAGAGAGAGGTTCCTTTGGGGTTGGTCATGATTTTCCATAAGTTTGATAATGGCCTGTTTGGCAGATTCATAGATCACTTAAGAGGCCAAAATGTTCTGTTTGTCTCTAGTTTGAAAAAACTTTGGAGTCCACATTAGGAATTAGGCTTTACGAAAAATTTTATCTCTACGTATTTTCCAAGGTAAGAGGTCGTTCGAGTTTGATAAAACTTAATGGGGATTTATCCTCGGAGTTATTGCATATTTCCAGAAAATACACTTTACCTTGAGATGTCTTTCAAGTTTACGGGTGACCTTACAGGCTAAAATTTCAGTTATGTCTCATTTCAACGCAGCTCACTAGGAAGTTATTTCTTGGTCTTTTAAAAAAAGAAAGCTGATAAAATTGCGGTCTAATAAGATGATGATGCGTTGGTCTTCCATTGAAACAGTGATAGAACTGAAGGAAATCTTCGTATCACACCAGGAACAAAAAATACGCAAGGAAGTCGTATAGAAAGTAAGCATTAAGGCAGTCGATGAATGGTGCAATATACATTTTTGTAAATACAGTATCTGGAAAATATATGCATAATGTTTTTAAAGGGATTAAATTCCTTAGGCGTTCTCGACAACCATGTCTGTTCGCCAAATCTCATACGTATGGTAGCAAAGGTGATAGACAGGATTTCCCATAGGCAATCCCTCAATTTATTTTGAGTACATATTATCAAAGATGAAATAGCTGTCTTGTGTTACCAAGCTTGATGTGCATATTCATTTTTCGTTAGAAATGGTGTATAGAGATCTTCGATAATGCTGGCTGCCAACTCCGCCCACCGCAGGTGACGTCACAACGAAGGCTAGCTCTATGACTGGCTGGTGGCTGGTGCACGCGTCTAGGAGTGTACAGTTTCAAAAGTAATGAATGCAATTGGTAGGAGATGAGAACGACAGAAAAAATTCCCTCTCTGCCTCGGCCCCAGGTCAAAAGGAAAAGAAGTTTCCTTCAATATCGAGAGAGGCCATTTTACAAGAGCATTGCTTACTCGCCTTGTGTTTCAAAGGTTAAGTCCCGGTCACTTACATGTAAATGGACCAGTGGGCCGCCAGCTCCAGGAACCGAATTTGGAGGTTTGATAAACCCTGCAGTCTCGCAGTAACCTGAGAGCCAGTTTCTGTTTGTACTTTCTTCCTAAATTGAGAAGTCGGAAAGGAGTTTTCGCTGTCGTGTTGCGAAATGCAATAGCAATTATTTTGCTCATTTTCGAATTTCCTTATCGGTGAAGGTTTTTTTTTCTGATAATATTTCGTTCCTCTTATTAGCGTTAGATGACCGTGCAGTGAAACTCGGCAATCCATAATGGTTTTCTTTTCCCTTATAGAGGCAGTTCCTCGTTGGTCGAGTCACTTACGTGCTCAACTACCATTCTCAGGTTCCGGGTTCGATTCCCGGCTCTGCCAACGCGGAATCAGAGGAAATTCATTTCTCGATGTGCTTCGGATCCCACACTAAGCTGTAGGTCCCGTTGCTAAGTAACCAATTAGTCCCTAGCCACGTAAAAATATCTAATCCTTCGGATCAGCCCTAGGAGAGCTGTTAATCAGCTCAGTGGTCTGGTTAAACTAAGATATACTGAGCTTTCCCCCATATAGGAAATTCTTGCCTGAAACTGGTCTCCTTAGATTACTTGAAGAAAATGAAGAATTGACTTGCTCTCTGCTGCAATTGAATTGTTGCCTTTCCTTTTCCTTTTCCTTTTCCTTTTGTTTACAGCAATAATATCTTGTTTCCAAATCCCTTTCAGCGCTCCTGTTATTTTCTTTCGTTTATGAATTTTTGCTGGGAGGGAGTTAGTTATTTTTTATGGGCTATCTTTTTCTGTTGGATTCTGTTGTTTAGGCTTTTTACGATTCTTACAGTTGTAAGGGAACTAATACCAAGGCAATACATTTAGTGAGATATTGTTGTTTTCATCCCCTGTTAAAGTATTGACATGTTATGTTGACTTAAATGTCGAAATCCTATTTTGACGGTAGGTGACATACTCGAGATAAATGGTGCGATTGGAGGATTATAGGAAATCTTTTGTTTTTAGCGTTCGCTGGTTTATAACAGATTTTCCTTGGGATGTTGGATTTAAAGGCCGGGAAGTCATTAGTTATGATCTCCTGTTCCTTGATGTTCTGGCCTGACTTTAACGTCTCAGTTCCTTGGATTAGTCCTCAATTCTATATATAGACATCTAGTTATAACAAGCTTTGCTGCGAAATTTCTTTCACTGTCGCGAAATATAATGGCTTGACTGTATGTAACAGGTTATTGAAAAATTTAAAATAACGTCGAGACCGAAATAAATTTTTTTTTTTAAATTGATGTCAAAGTACTTTTTTTTCAGTGACACTTTCTAATGAACTGTCATGTCCTTCATGCTATATTGGAACGATCACTTCACGTAACATAAAGAGGAACAGTAGCTGCAAAATTTCAGTTTCATATTCAAACGTCAATACAATATTTGTGACATTTTCCATTCTTTGTTGGTCTGACGGAGTCTTGAGGTCCAAGCCAGGCCTCATCCTCCCTTGCACACTAGAGCAAGCTTCCCAGGCGCCACAGAGCAAGGGTCTGTCCTGAGCTTAATCTAAACCAACCAACCATGCTCAATCACAACTGTCATTGTAATGTTTTGTTGCCCTCGTTGTTGTGTGGGTCACTTGGCATTCATTATTCCACAGCTCCAAGTGCAGCAAATAATTATTCCTTGAGTCTTGGAGGTTGACAGGTGTAAGAAGCGTGGTTTGTACTCTGTAGTTGTATGGCATCTTCTAGAAGCAAACTCCTGAGCATCCACATCGGTGGAACGTCCTCAGTGCACAAAGCCACAGGTGAACTATAAGAAAGACATATTGCAGCTGAAAAGCGATGTCATGTTTGATATCACCTGATAAAGATCACTACAACTACATGTATGGAAGTATATCACATAAAGGAATAGTTGAACTTGGCAGGTTGGTGGTCCTCTGCAATGTTGTTTACAATGTATATTCCGAAGTGGATAACGTACATTCATACCACCTTAAATGAGAAGAGCTGGAGGAAGTCCATTGACTATTATAGATCGGAATTCTCCTCTTAGTTAAATCAAGCAAAATGTGTATTTTCCTACATTTGAAACTGTAGATTAAGTGAATCGTGGTGAACATAATGTAATCGTATAATTTCTAATACCTCGATTATATTTTGGGTGATAGGACATACGACACCTTGAGCAAGGGGTGTAACTAGAAATTGTCATAATTTCGTCCTGCGGTAGATAATAAATGTAATAGTTATAGTTAACCAGTGATTCCACTTTTGAGAATTTAATCAATCTCGCTGATTTGCACAAATTTGCTTAGATGATTTAAAAAGCTTTGTTCTCTGGAGCTAAAGGTTGCATTTTCACATTTCATAATGAATCATACCCACATTTTGTACGTATGCTGTAAGGGAATTGTTGTTTACTTGTTCACTTGTTTGGTTATTTGTACAGCCCTCGACAGGGATGATTCCTTTTCTGGCAGGCCCTTGTACCTTTTCAAAAATAAGTTGCTGCTTTACATTTCATAATTAATTGTCTTTTAGTGTTTTCTCGTCAGAAGTGTCTTTTTATAGTTTTCTCGTCAGTATCGTAGCTCCTGTAGAATGGTCTTTAGTTCTTTTTGAAATTTGCCTTCTTATGTGATCTTCATTTCAGGCGGTATTTTGTTGTATAGTCTTGGTGCAAATGTACAAATGCTCTCTCGCCCGACTTACAATTTGTTCTAGGGCCAAATAGCCTATATGCTTCACTTGATCATAATTTTCATTCTTTTGAATAGCCGTTCTGTATTTTTTTGCGGTTTTTAATGATTGCTGGATGTCAGCTCAATATTGCCAACTTCCTGTGGAACTCTGCATTTTATCGTTCCCTTTTATGTTTTAGAAGCCATATATTTTGAACCTTCTGTTGTTCGTTTTATTATATTATAATGGTCTGTATTTTAGGACGGACACAAAAAACGCTAAAGTAACAACTATCTATAACATTGATTTGTATCGTCGTTTCCGACTGTCATTAACTTCGACAGCCGGAACCACCGTCTAGTTTTTTGTCTTCGAGTGACGTGATATGACGGCATAAGGGAACGAAGCCATAATGGAACGCCAGGAAAGTTTTGTTCAGTGGAAGATACCGGTGGTTGTACATGGAAGATATGTTTCATCAAAAACGTTCGATCATTATAAAACGAAACATTTTCACTACTGAGAGGAGTTATGGCAACTCGATCTCATGGATGCCATTTTTCCCTTTGCAAACTTGTAAACGCAAATTGCAATTTGATCAGCATTACTCTCACCTCAATCAGGTTCTCGTCGTCCATCGCTGATATCATCATCATTCATTTTTCAGAACTCAACCCTCTCCGGATGATCCTTTCTTAGCCCTCGTGCATTTTAATTCTCTCTCTCTCTCTCTCTCTCTCTCTCTCTCTCTCTCTCTCTCTCTCTCTCTCTCTCTCTCTCTGTCGTATGTCTGTTGTATTCCTGACCTTTTTGGCATTTTTTTTTGTCTCCTAAATATTTCGGTTCGCTTCTGTTTATTATTATTATTATCGTTATTATTATTATTATCACATCACAGGAGTTCTTTAGCCTGCTTAGATATGTGTGCTTAACAACTGGAACTCTCATATTTTGTTTTTTTATGGAAACGCTGATCTTGAGCTCTCCCGTCCTTTGTTAAAATTCAAAATTCTTTGATATAAAAGCAGAATGTGGCGTCAGCATCCTTTTAGTCCCCACTCGCTGTACTTGATCTCCCAGCCCACAGAAACATTCACGTGATCCCTCATTCCCTTTATCATTTAAAAAGCGTTCTTCTGCTCCAGTACTCTCTGCTTGTTCAGAGAAGTCTCTTCGGATTTTCGTCTCTTGTCAATAGAAAAACGGGAGAAAACCGTGACCTAATATCTCGCTTCTCCTTTGGCCTAAGCATTTTGCGTTCCTGGCTTCCAGCGGGCTGTTTTGAGTATAAGTTTAAAATACACTCTAATAATACATTTTGCCATTTGTCATTAACTTCTTTTATCATCATTTATTATACCCTTAACGACATGAACAAAATTTATGACATTTCTTTCGTCAGATCCTAACTACAGAATGCCGAAATCAATATTTTGATTCGTGAGCATATGCAAACTCACATTGACAGGTTAATTACGCCATAGATAACCGGGGAAATGTAGTATATAATATGAAATAAACATCAAACTGTGATTCCAAATCCTGCTTGGTAGCACCCATGGCAAACAAGCGCCTCAGTGGCGTGGTTGGTATGGTCTTTGCTGGCCACCTCGGTGGCTGCGAGTTCGATTCTCGGGCATTCCACTGAGGGGTCATATATGTGTATTTCTGGTGATAGGAGTTCACTCTCGACGTGGATCAGAAGTCAACTAAAGCCGTTGATCCCGTTGCTGAATAACCACTTGTTCCATGCAACGTAAATAACACCAAACAAACAAACCCATGGCAAACCATAAGGAAATTAATGTTGATGTCCATAAACATAATTGCTGTAGATTTAAACGTAATACATTCGTCGGACAATTTTCTGAAAGTATTCCAAGTTACTTCTTGGGCAAGATATAATTTGATGTTTATAGACCATTACTGGAGTCATTTTTATCTTTCAATTACATTTAACGGCGTTACCCGCTTCTGACTGAGCTACAAAGCGATGAATATTTCATTGTTTTGGTTAAAAAGTGGTTAGGCTTTCGTAATCGGGCATCCATGCATTTTTCTTGAATAGGCATGCATTGCTTGCATTGCTGAGTCAGAGCAATATCAGTGCATTGCCATGCAAAACAGTTACATTTACAATGGAGCGATTATTGTATAAATTAAAAGTTTCAGAATTTAGGCAATCCGACATTTTATATCCTGAGGAACACGAGTTTGCGTTGAATATGTAAAAGTGTCCCCGTATTAATGATCAGGTAGCGATCATTAGGCGTTTGAATGCTGCATAATAAGTGTTGTTGATGATCGCTGCCTACTTTTACATGAATGGAGAGCACATTATACTTGACTAATATTATCCTGTTATTTGCGTACAGATTAAATTGCGAAAAGTTAAGCAACAGACAACTCATTTTAGAATAGTGAATGCCGTTATGAGATTTTTCCTTTCTATTTCTATGATGACTTCCAAAACGAGGTTCACTAATGTATGAACGAAGATTGCAATATTTGAATACGGTATTTCCTGACATTTTACTATAACCTTTCATCAGTTCTTCAATCCAGTAACTATTGGACACTTAGGACATTTGATCATGAAAAACCAGACCATATTTCGTCAAACAAAAATCTTGAACAAGCCAGTTCGAGAGAAGTCATTTTATCTCTCTCTCTCTCTCTCTCTCTCTCTCTCTCTCTCTCTCTCTCTCTCTCTCTCTCACACACACACACACACACAAACGGATCCATTAAGTCAATCCATCGTCTGTCAACCACCTACAACCGCAAACATCTCGCCAAACACCAGCGAGAAGATTTAGTGTGGAAGAAAGATTTAGGAGGGAGGATTTTTTCTGGATCCCTTTATAAATTGGTTCTTGCGGGTGAGACAATGGATAGTTGGGAAGATTGGATAGAGAAGAGAGGGTGGAAATGGCATGGCCAGTGAAACAGTTCTCAGTTAATAATAATAATAATAGTAATAGTTTTATTGAATATAAGGGCAGAATTTACAGAGCTGATCTTATATACAGAATTCTCTCAATTCTTCTAATGACTTGCTTTTCTGCAGCTGTCCGATGTTCATCACGCTTTCGGTCATCAACGGAATTTCTAGGTGGTAGAGACGGCGGGTCACGGACGGGCTAACAGTCGGCAACGGGTTTTCAGGTGTGTCTCGTAGGTCGGGAACAGCGGTAGTCGTCAGGGGTCAATCCGTATTTCTTATGTTTCTTTCACATTTCTTAAGGACGTCTACATGTTTCAGCCACCTCATTGGCCATCCTTGGGACGGGATCGCTGTGTGCAATGTGCTACTTGCGGTGCAATGAAGGGGGAGGGGGGGGGAAGGGGGGGGGGGGGGGTAGGATGGAGTGGTGGGTCCGATTGCCAATCGGTTTGAACCCATAAGGGTCCCGCGGAAGGAAAGTAAGGTTGTTTTTGGAAACTACTTGTAATGCAAGGGTTCGGGGGGGTGTAGGATTAAGTGGGTAGTCCGATTGCCAATCGGTTTGAACTCCTAAGGGTTCCCCGGAAGGATGGTAAGGTTGTTTTGGAAGGGGGCATAAGGTTGGGTGAAAGGAAGGTATTAGGGGGACGGAAAAGAATGGGACAGACCCATTCGTCATATAGTGTTCAGTATAGTGCATGTCGTATTTTTGGAATGTGTCTAAGTTCTTGAGGTGTTTTTTAAGGTATGGAAAGAAGGCAAATGGCCCAGGGCATAAGGTAAGTCATTTAATCAGGCTCAACATTGGGATCGTCCTCTCCCCCATCCCTCTACAGGGGGAGGGGGAAGGAGAAATGGTACCACAGTGTTTTACAGTAGTAATAAGTCCACTTTTGTTAGTATCTTTTGTTTTCGGACTTCCCGAATGTGATTAGGTTAGTTTTTTTTATGGGGCTTGGGCTAGCTAAGCAAGTATACAAGACTCCTTGCCTTTCTAGATACCGCCTTTCCCTTTTGTTTTTGTATAGTTTAGTGTTAGAGGGTTAGTAGCTACATTGATCCTTTACACACTTACATTCTGGAGGCTTCAATCACCTGCTGTCATACCTCAACATACTTAATCTTAAATTTTTTATCTTAAATCTAAAACCTTAACTCTGTTCTTTAATCTAATTCTTTTCCTTGAGTGAGGCCCAAGCGTTTAATTTGATTTCTTATTCATCTGGTTTTTACTGGGTTATTTAGATGTCAATGTCACTGTCGCTGTCTGAGTCGATGAAGATGGGGTCGGGTAACCCGTCTTGAACGCACTTGGATAGCCGTCGCCACCAATGGCGTGATCTATAGTCTTCGTCATCCAGGTAGATCAAACTGTTGGTCGTTAGTTCTTCATCCTGGTCCGATAGCTTCTGCTAACCTTGTCTGCAAGACGGTGGTAACGGAAATTAGTCGCTTCAATGCGGTATCTTGTATGAAGTCTTTCAGCACCTTCATCTCCCAGGCCACGGTTATTGCAGCCATCTATCCAACACAAGATTCCATTTAGAAACCGTTGTCATTTTTCTTTGTCACTAGTACTGAGTAAGCATGTCGGTATTATTGGGTATTCTAAAGCTGGTCTGATTAAGGCCGTGTAGAGATGAGCTTTTGTCTTGGGTCTAAGCTGTCCAAATCGTGCCAATGTAGCTTTGGTTACTCTAGCATTCCTGATTCTATGCCTAATGTGTGAGAACATCCGGCATCGGGTCAGGGCGAGTCTGAGAACCTTAGCTTTATTGACAAAAACAGTATTTTTCTGTTTTCTACAGTTACGACTTCTGGTGTTATTGCTGAAATTGAAAGTAACTTGGTGGGATTCGTGTTATTCACTGCAATTAGGTGTTTTGAGTAGTCTGGTACCTAATTTTTCATTGGGCTCTGCTACTGAGAGGGTAGCTTGTATTTCAGGGTGGTGATAAGTCACTCCGAATTCACCCTCGCCTTAGGCACAGACTGTGTGGGATGATGTGGCAGAGGTTTTTAATAATGCCAGTCAAGTTTCGTCAAACAAACGTCCCACCGCATAGAGGACAAAATTTAGTATCCTCGCAACGACAAATTGGAACCTTTAAGACAAGTTGCATATTCCCAAAATAATTAAGTATTTTACCTAACCACACCCTTGACCATCCCTTAATTTCTCTTTGCTCGCTGAAGGAAGAACGATAATGGTAGATAGTCCTCACTATTTACTGCCAGTTAACGACCTTATTACCAACTGAAACAACTTACGCCGAAAGTGTATATATTTACAAGTCTTCATGTTTATATATTTTTAAACAATGTCATTCATCTTAGAAATTTTTATGTTTTACTGGTTTTTGTGTTATATTAGGTTTGCATTATACATGAATATTTAATTGTTAATATGATGAAAATATGCCAAACATACTCATTACTACTTAGCTTCAGGGACAATTTCAAGTGATTCCAGTTCCTCAAAAATGTGTCTGTTTTTAGTTCATTTTTACACAAGTCTGTAGTGTCCACCATTGCAAATTGGAAAAATCGCCCTCCTTGAGTTTGAAATCTCCAAGAGTTAGGTTAGTTTTCTGTTTCTTGGAATACGTTCAGAGGCCATTTCAGCACGAAGATGTTAAAGGTGATGGCCCGATTCGTAGTTGAAGCGGCCTTTTCATCGTTGCTCTCGCGTTTTCGATGCAGCTCTAGAAAATGAGAAACCCGATAGCGCTTTCGGGAATACGTTTTTGTTTCTCCTCGTGTCACTTCTCAGCCCACGGGCGACGGGGGGCGGGGGCGTGAGGTATAAATAAGGGGCGAGATATTAGTGTGTACGCGACACTTCACCCTGTCTCGGGGCCAATGTCACTGGTCGAGTTGCCAAGTTTCGCCACTTTGCTACAAAATGATGAGCTTATTGGTTGTGTAAATTTATAGTTTTTTTTTTTTTTTTTTTTTTTTTTTTTGCAGAGCTACGTGATCATTTTATTTCTTATTCTCATTGATTCTCTTGATCTTCGCTGCAAAAACATACAAGCTTCATTAGAGACTGAAAACCCATTGCACTCCGAGCTCTCTGTACTTTGATAAGACGTACCACATGTGAGATGCCGGCTCGAGATGGGCATCACTCGTCTCATGAAAACTCTATTCTTTTTTGATATAGTAAACGCTTTAACAAAACTTATGTCTCATTTTTGTGTGTGTGTATGTATGTATTGTTGTAGTATGATGGTATGTATGTATGTATTTAATATTGTATGTATGTATGATATGTATGTTGTATGTATGTATTGTGTGGTGTGTATGTAATGTATGTGTGTGTGTTGTGTGTGTGTGTGTCAGATATTAGGCTCCCTATTTTCAGCAAGTATTTAGGACTAAGGTTTCCATTATTTGCATATGTAAGTTTAATATGTATACATAGTATATGCATGTTTATATATATATATATATATATATATATATATATATATATATATATATATATATATATATATATACATATAAATATATAATGTATATATATACTGACAGCTATATGGATGCAAATAGATATACACATAAAGAAACAGTGAATATATGTACAGGTGGAGAGTTGTGATTCCATTGAGGAAAGAGATTCCACTGAAATTATGGCTGAGCCTATCTGTCTTCAGACTGGCGTCAGCCATACTTGACACATGATGTAACTCTGCTATTGTGGTAGTAATGGTAAATGAAGGACTCTGCTGTTATGGTAATCGCCATTGGTGTGGGGTACGGATGTGACATCCTGCTACACAGAAAATCACCTACCATAGGTTTTGAAACACTTGGTGAAAGAAAAAGCCATTCTAATGGTTGATGCGCATTCTTTCTTGTTGAATGTGGTGCGAGTTCCTTGTTGTTCAGTTCTATACTAACATGCCCTCTACCAGTAGTGATAGTATGAAAGAAAAAATTAAGTACTAAATGTAGGGGCCTCTGAATGTGTATAGATGTGGCGCAGAAGGCAAATGTATATTTGTTTTGGTGTAAGAAAGAACTGGACATTTTGGCAGTTAGCGAGACAAAAATGAGATGCCAGTATGTGTGTGTGTGTTTGCAGGATTGGGAGAGAGAGCAATTGCCGTGTGTGCAGCTGAAATATGTAGAGCTAGTATTGGGGTATCGCTCATGCTAACAGGAAAATTTAGCGAGTAGGCTTATGGGACATCTGTTAGTTTAAGGATTATATGAATAAGATTTCAGAGTGAAAGTTGTATAGTGAATCTATATAATCCATGGATGGGAAATAACTGGTCATGCAGGATGTTTTTGAGTCTGAATCTGCTCCTGAATGGGGTAGTGAGTATAAAGAGAGGTTGTGGCAGGTGAGTAAAATATCAAAAGTTAAGAGAGAGCAAAGTTCAGGTTGGAGAGAAAATTTGGAAAATATAGTTGTAAATATAAAAAAATAGAGATTAGTTTCATAAGGAAATCAGTACAGCATTAAAAAAATATAAAATATGGGATAGGATTACTGACACAGGTGAAAAGAATACAGGAGATTATATAAATTTCATTGATAAGCTCGCAGTTTAGCCGGGAGTGTTTGTAGGTAACAAGAAGGTAGAAAGATAAAACAAGAGCAATATGTGGTGGGACAAAGAAATGAGAGATTTAGTCAATAAAAAAAAAAAATGCACAACAGAAAAGATCAAGTGCAGGTACACAGAGGGATGGATGGGGTAGTCAAAAAGTGAGATAAAGTACGCAAGTAGCAATAAAAGTTGAGCAGCGAAGGTAAGCAAGTAAACTTGAGGGCGAGTAAGATGTTCTGCAGTAAAGTAAATGCAGAACGAACGGTCAATGAACAAAATGATTGTAAAATAAAAGATGTAGTAAAAAAGAAGCTGTCTGAAGTGTATGCAGGCTTGGGTAGATGGAGTAAGTATAATGAGGATTTGTTGAATTTAGAGAAGCAGAGCTGAATGATGCTTGAGTGAAAGATCTAATGTAAGGTTGAAAATACTTGTTGATGTGACATTTCACACAAGTGAAGAGGGCAGTTAAGAGCCCAGTAATGGAAAGCACCACAAGTTGATAAAATTATGTACAATAGTGTGGTTGAACAGCTGACAGATGATATTCTCTGAAGGGATGGATGAAAGGAATACTTTGTTGTATGAAGGCAAAGACATTAAGTGTGGTTAAGAATTATTGGGTGTTTAAGGTTTTTATTTAGGAGCTATGCTCATGAAAGGAGGACTGATAGCGGAAATACAATGGAGTGCATATGGATGAAGTTGTTTTTTTTTTTACCATGAAAGTAGTATGAGAACCATGCGGCATGTAAGGAACTAGAAAAACTATGATAGACCTTGATGACGAGGCAATGTGAAGGGTGATGAGGATGCGTGATTTAGAAGACTACCTGGTCGTTTTTTGAGAATGATTTAAACATTCTTCCAATTGATGCAGATCATTTCGTAGAATGTTTTAATAGGCGAACGACTAATCTGGTGTATGAGGTGCTCTGATGAATGCGTGTATTGTGTCCCGATGGCTGTTTAATTTCTGTAGATAGAGAGTGGTGTGCAAAGTGAGAAAAAGAATTAACAGATGAGAAAATGGATCATGAACGATACATAAAATGACAAGCTATTTTCAAATGTTACAATATTAACTGAGATAGTGAAGAGCAACTGCAAGATAATGAAACTAGGCAACTTTGAGCAAGTGTAAGGTATGACAAAAATTGTGAGCCAGGAAAATAGAACAGTGTGTAGTATATGGACGGGGGATACAGGAAAGCAAACGATTTGTGTGGGCATTTAGGACTAAAGGAAGGTGATGATAGGATAAGAAAAGATAAGTAACAGATGAAGCAAAATGGTATCAATGTCGGTGCACAAGATTTGGAATACATGTTGGTCTATGAAAGCCAAGAATAGAATGTGAGAATGAGCCAACTCTTCTTTATGGGAATGAAATATGATGTTGAATGAGAGTCACGGGAATGTAATATATAATTATAATATATTTATTAATATATATATATATATATAATATATATAAGATATATATATATATATATATATATATATATATATATATATATATAAAAGCATGTATTTTGTATTATACTATATATCTATATAAATATAAAATTATATACTATATATATATATATATATATATATATATATATATATATATATATATATGTATGTACATTAATGTTTGAGGGACCGGGGTTTGAACACGAAGTGAGTAAAAAATTTATTTCTTTAATTAACACGTGTTTCTCAGAAATGAATTTTTGGCTCCCATCGTGTTCAAACAACAGTCTCTCTAACTTATGTGTATATATATATATATATATATATATATATATATATATATATATATATAAATATATATATATATATATATATATATATATATATATATATATATATAAATAAATATATATATATATATAATATATATATATATTATATAAATAAATATATATATATATATATATATATATATATATAAATATATATATATATATATATATATATATATATATATATATAATATATATTATATATTATATATATACATACATATTGTATGTATGTATACATACATACATACACCAGCAATATATCGTAGATTATGTATATACATATATATGATTTATATATGTATATATATAATATATAAGTATACATACATGTATATGTATACATATTTTAAGATATATTGTTGTTGGCTTGAGTGAGAGCAACCAGCAACAAAAAAAAAAACAAAAAAAACCGGCAATATATCTCGGGATGTGCTGAGGGAATAACCTGTCATTCCTGACCCCTAAAAAAACATATCTCTTTTCCGTGTCAGTGTAGGCCTATTTGTTATATACAATTCTTTTTGGGTCTAAGGTATTCGCAGGTTATAGGTAATCGGTATCAATGGATTATTTGTTGTATTGTGCTTGATATATATATATATATATATATATATATATATATATATATATATATATATATATATATATATATATATATAACTATTCTTTACAAAAGTATCAACGGATCAAAAGTGACGACGGGAAACTGACTTTGCTGTTGTTTTGTTTGTTTATTGTATTTAATGTACTTAAATCACCTTGAGAGTGCCTCATTGGCGTGGTTGGTATGGTCTTTGCCTGCCACCTCGGTGGCCGTGAGTTCGATTCTCGGGCACTCCATTGAGGGGTCAGATATGTGTATTTCTGGTGATAGAAGTTCACTCTCGACGTGGTTCGGAAGTCACGTAAAGCCGTTATTGGTCCCGTTGCTGAATAACCACTGGTTCCATGCAACGTAAAAACGCCATTCAAACAAACAAACAAACAAAATTAAATCAACTCGAAGAATTATTCTATAAGGAAGCTCATTGATTCTTGCAGTCAAAGAAATATAAAAAAATTCAAGTCGCAGAAAAAAATGTAACTTTGACTAATAATTGCAGAGTTTTAGATTACTTTTCTTATGCTCGCCTGCGTAAAGTATACTCTTATGCTGCGCTAACAATGAAGTACAGAAGAAAATCTACTGTCAGTGACACAAAAGCACTCAAATATATGTATATGCACATGTTACTCACACGTGTGTGACCTGCAATGAATATATGTAACGCAAAAAAAAAACATGAAATCAAGCATCAGAATAATGGTAAAGGACACATATGCGAGTCGATTATTATTATTATTACTATTATTATTATTATTATTATATTATTATTATATTATTATTATTACTATTATTACAATGGCGATAATGTGATGTGAGCGTTGAAATATGAACATACCAAGGTAGCCAAATGTGTATGTGAAACTTTTTCTGTATTAGCTATAATTTTGTATAAACATTATCGGGCGGATTAGACGAAAATGTCTTTCTGTTTGTACGCTGATCGGTCACTTGTTAAGTTGCCGCTCTCTCTCTCTCTCCTCTCTCTCTCTCTCTCTCTCTCTCTCTCTCTTCCTAGACTCGTGTTATTGTTGATTGGGAGGAATTCCAGTGAGAGCCAAAGGACATCTCTTCACCTTTCATTAATCGGCCTGTCTTTGAATATACAAACTGAAGATTTTGATAAAAAAAATTATCAAGCATGGTTTAAATGTTGGAATTTACAAAGGGTTTATTTTCATACTAGCTCATTTCTTTGTAACGAATAACAGATTTTACTCACTGAAATGGCTATTTCTCTTTTAACTGTTACACAAGGAAAGTAACCTTGTTTCCCCAAGTCATTCAGAGTTAAGGCAATGTCAGAATGTCCTAAATGTTAAATTAAGAATGTAATATTCAAATATGTGGCGGTGTTGCACATACGTTCCAGAAACAGTGATTTGATGTTTTACGCGTTGCCTTCTATCAGCAGGGTTGCCAACCTAACAGCAGGGTTGCCAGGTTGGCAAAGACAGCCAGCCCTTCTGCCCTTGTCTGGCGATTGGTGTGAGATGTGTCTCCCATGCTTTGATCTCCTTCAAATCATCCCTGCAATTTACTCTTGGATTTATAGTGACGTCTCTATTGTCTCAAGGAGACGCCGACCATTTGTCACGGATCGCTCGAAGTCCGTGGGACGAGGATTCCAAACCCCGACCGGCTGTTGATGCATGGCCGGATGTGTTTTGGCTTTGTAGTTATTATTGTTATTATTATTACGAGTGTGTGTTGGCGCGCGCTACGCGCGATGGAACCCGGCGCTCTTGCCTCCAGTACCCTCCGTATCCCCTACCTACCCTGCCGCCGGTCAAGCAGGTTTGCAGGAGTAGGGTGGATCCCCCCCCCCTCCCGTTCCCCTAACTACCCCGCCACCACCCGTCTTGGATAAACCTGTTTGCAGGTGAAGGGTGTCACCATGGGGAGGACAAGCAAGATCCACTAGGATTTTGTTGTTGCTATTATCTAACAGTTAACTGGTGAGGTAGTGAATCTGATTTCCTCTTCCCAGGATTGATCAAAATTATCTGTTAGAAAGTTCCTCATTGGACGAGTGGTTTACGTGCTCGCCTACCGATTCGGTAGCCGAGTACGATTCCTCGCTCTGCCAATGTGGAATCAGAGGAATTCGTTCCTGGTGATTAGGAATTAATTTCTCGATATAATGTGGTCAGATCCCACAATAAGCTGCAGGTCCCGTTGCTAGGTAACCAATTGGTTCCTAGCCTCGTAAAAATATCTAATCCTTCAGACCAGCCATAGGAGAACTGGTAATCAGCTCAATGGTCTTGTTAAACTAAGATATACTAAACTTTATCTGTTAGAAGGTGTACTATGTACCATGTGTAGTAAGAGTGTATTGGATATGAATAGTTTAAAATGATTTGATATGGCGATATAAGTGTTTTAGTTTCATTGGCCTTACATTCTGATATCTTAATAGATTGCTTGTGTTTTAGAGACACATGATTGGCTTGCAGTTCTTCACAGTATCTGAATAGGTATCCCTTCAGTTTTGTTCTCTTAATCATCTTTTTGTGATGATGAGGATTCTTATGAAATTGTTCCACTTCGTTGAAGTGAAGGTTGAGAATTGCGAGATTATTTATCGGTTTTTGTTAGAAAAACGTTGTATATTAATGGCTGTGCTGACAGCCGATGAAAATGGCAAATGAAATTAATAGGAAAAGCAAGGTATTTAAAAACATGAATTAATAGGAAACAGCCACTCTACGAATGAACATTTAATGAAGAGGAACTCCCAACAAAGCCGCACTTCTCTTTGAGAAGATATTTACAGAATTAATGTCGATTATTTAAGGAACAATTATATCCATAATATAATTCATTTCTCTTGCGAAACACATGTTTTATATAAAGACACTTTTCGCAGAGAGAGAGAGAGAGAGAGTTTTATATAAAGACACTTTTCACACAGAGAGAGAGAGAGAGAGAGCTATGCCTTCTATTCATGCTGACCGGAGAACTTTAATAGTTCTCAGTACTTGGCCTACTCATGTGTTTGGGAGGTTAAAGGAAACCTGCGGTCGGTGCTAATGAAGCGGTTAATGAAGTTGATTGCAGTCTGTGCATTTTGTCCACCGGGGAATTTCCGTCATTATGAGATAAGAAAGCGATAAAGCTGTTCAGATAAGGAAAGCGTAATGTAGCGTTATCATAAAAAAACAGTTCTCGTGGCTGAACTTATCCTTTTTCCTAAATGCTCACCATAAGAGGTTATTTCATCTTTCGCGATAGCGTTTGAAGACAGCAAATCCTCTTAACAAGAATGAGCAATCATCCCTCCCAGAGAGTACCTACCACCCTTCTACGCCCAGAGTGGGATAGCATCTGTCTCTCTGCCAAAATATCATCACTCGGTGCCAGTCTCGAGGCTCACTTTTTTTTTTTTAAGTTTTTTGTTTTTTTAAACCATACAAATACGTGCCTAGTCCTGCTAACATACCAACAACGGAAGATGTACTTGTATGTGTGTGTACGTGCGTTGTGTGTGTTCCAAGTCACGAAAGTTTGGAACGTGATAAATGCCTAAATAAAGGTATAAGCCACGAAGGTATAAGCTGTCCAGTGTTGCACTTTCCTTCGTGGCTTACACACACACACACACACACACACATATATATATATATATATATATATATATATATATATATATATATATATATACATATACATATACATATATATATGTAACCTATATATATGTATATTATATATTACATATATATATATATATATATATATATATATATATATATATATATATATATATATATGTGCATGCAAGTACCCTTTGTTGTTAGTATGCTAGTAGGACTACACACGTATTTGTATAGAGTTTCACAAAAGCCTTAACAAGAGTGAACCTCGGGACTGGCACCAAGTGATTATATTTTGGCAGAGATAGAAGCAATGTGACCTTTGGCGTGGAAGGGTGAAAGGTACTCTTTGGGAGGAGCCGCTCCCAAGAATGTATTTATGTATGTATATAGTACACACACTCGCACACACACACACACAATATATATATAATATATATATATATATATATTATATATATATATATATATATATATATATAGATATATATATATATATATATATATATATATATATATATATATATATATATATATAGATATATATATATGGTTCCCTAACATGAGGTGGCCCTGTGTTAGAAAACCACAACTTTCACTTCCACATTGATTTTTATAGTTTCTGGATAGATTATGAATCCCGGACCAGAAAGCTTTCTTGACAATAGCCACTTCAAACTCTTAAACAATGAAGGCTCATCAACATTGTGTCGAACTTAGTCCATGGGAAATAAGTGAAAATCGGTGTTTTAGCAAAACAAATTGCAGTAGTTTGTTTTATTTCATGAACTTGTTATATAGACATTTAGTCACACTAAATGCAAAATGGGAGAAATTCTGCCGTATTAGCATTTGTAATTTCCACTTTCAGCCTTTTCGGTGGCTATATTTTTTCATATTTTCTTGTTTTTCTAGAAAAAGAGATTAGCGGATAAGCAAATAGACAATTAAATTCTACAAAAGTTTCTTTCCTTGGGAATTTGCTCTAGAATTAACAAATTTTTCACAAACAATCCCTAAGTGGAATATTAATTAAAAATAAAAAGTGGATAATTTAACTTCGTCTCACATTTCCTTCAATATCTCAAATTACTAATTTCACAGTACAGTGTTATAGGATTGTACTTTTAAAATTAAGATTTTACTTTATTTTGGCATATTTGTTTTCCTTTACTTGTCAATATTTTGCAGAAGAGACGCTACAAAGAAAATATGCTGTCTTCGCCTGTTTTGCAATTCAACCCTCACTTTTATCCTACCGTCATGCATTGCATCTACACCGGAATAATTGTACGAGTCAATCAAACATTCTCCAGTCGTCCATATTAACTAACACTCACTTCATCAAATTACTCGCGACCATACTCTTGGTCACGTTACCATTATCTATCTCTTATTTCAAATATTTTTATATAGTTTCTGATTTTTTATTCACTATCCCAATCTCCTGCCAATGTTAACCATTCAGCACAACGCATTTTATATAACCTCAGTTTCCATCTATTGTCATTCCTCAGACTTTTCGGATAACTCCTGTCTATAAAGATACTGACCGTCCTTGAAGACCTAGTAGTAAGAATTCATTCCTGAGAAAAGAAAAACAATTTGTTCCAGAGAAATTTTTACAGTTATTTCAGCTCTTCACAAAAATGAAACTTGCTAGATGGAAGGTGAAAATATATTTTGGTATATTAATCCATATGCTGATTTTGGCAAGATGGATCTGAGACTTTTTATATAGTTCTAGTTTACATAGTTAAATACAAGGAAAACAATGGCATGTGCCAGAAGTGGTTGCATTTACTAACTGGTTAAACTGGGGAACTAGTTAAGTGTAACCATACATTGTTTGAAGTACGTTGATCTACAAATGATTATTTTTCGACATGGTAGTCATTGGGGATAGTTGAGGATTAATGACTTCATTCGAGATATTAGATTTGCTTCATAGGGCTCTCATATGATAGCAAGATAAGATGGTGAATTAGAGGAACATTGGTAAGTTTTACTTTATCGAAATACCTCCCTTCAGGTGTATGAGGGAAAGAGTAGTTAAAACACTCACTGACTATTTACTAATTTATTTTTCAAATGTACAAATATACTGATAAACTTATAGTTACAGAGTAAAGTGGATAGAGAGCGGAGCGCTCAACTGGCGCTCAAATCTCTCTCTCTCTCTCTCTCTCGTCTCTCTCTCTCTTCTTCTCTCTACTCCGCTCCTCTCTCTCTTCTCTCTCTTCCTCTCTCTCTCTGACATGAGAAAATCCATCTGAGATTTTTTTAGTTAGTAGGTAGTGTAATTATTTCCCCCCAGTTTGGGAACAACTGTACCTAGAGAAACGACCAGTTCTTAGTCCATGAGGAGTCTCTTTTCATGTCAGTACCTTAAGATGGAAACGATTGTTACATATTAGGTCCTCGATTTGCCGTTGATCCAGCTCGACACCGGCTAACTATTTTTCTTCTTCTGTCTCTCCCGAACAGCTACGCAAGCCGGTTTCCACCCTGTCGATCCCTGGGTCGATGAAAGGTGGAGGAGGCGGGGGCGGTGGGCGTGGAGCTGAAGGCGAAGATCCGGGTATTGCCCTGGTGGGCGTCCACACGGAGTACCCGCGTTACACCGAGGAGAAGGTTGCCCAAGCCTCCGCCAAGACAGCTTCATTCAGAATGCGTAACAAACCTAACGTCGGGTATCGGTTGGGGAGGCGCAAGGCCCTTTTCGAGAAAAGGAAGCGGATCTCCGACTATGCCCTCGTCATGGGCATGGTGGGCATCATCGTCATGGTCATCGAGAACGAGCTCTCATCCGCCCGTGTCTATGATAAGGTGAGGAAAATGTCCCTTTCCGTTTCCTAAACTCTAATTCTTCTTCATATTCTGTGTTGGTGTTGTTGGAGGAGTCGGTTTTATGATGTGCAGTTTCGACGGATGTTTGATTGAGGCAACTATGGCAGGTATTCATACCAAGGTCTACAGAGTATAATTATCTAGACCTTTCTTATACGCCCACAGCTGTTCGTTCGTCCTGTACGTCGTGTGAATAACGCGAGCAGTAAAGGTAAAAGAAAAAGTATCCTAAATTCGGGCATCCGTATTTATCAGGAAAAAATGACAGCTGTTGGCAGTAGTTGTACTATATAAGAAAGCCAAAATCAACAATATTTTGTTTTCACTTTGGCACCAAAGTATAATGCAATTTTAATTGAAGTTATTGTTTGTCAAATCCGCATATCAACTTGCTAGAAAATTTTTAGATATATTCAACATTAATAAAGTGAGGCTGTACAATACACCAATAATGGCATTATTATGTTAAATTAATTAATATAATAATAATGATAAATTATATATATATATAAATACCATATATATATATATATATAATAGAACAATTCATCACAGCAGATTTCTCTGGTCTTCCATTTTACATTCAGCATCCCTGCTTCATTTCATAAAAGGGGAGTCGCCTCAAAAATTCTTTATTACTCTTTTGCTTTTCCAAACACTGTGTATCTCTTCCACGCTTTTTTAATGATTGGCTACTTTTCATTCTTACCCTTTTCACTAATTCACTTCTCTCATCCTGCCAGCGACCAGTATTTATATTCTGAAATATATGAGTCATCCATTTTCATTTTTCCACTATCCGTGCTGACATTTATTATTTCTCCGTAGTCGTTTCTTCCATTTCCCCTTGTTGCCTCGCAATTCCTGACAGTTGCTCTAAATTCCGTCCTCTTCTGATTATTATAAGATCTCTTTTACCACTGTAAACTTCGTGACCACCAATTCGCTGAATCATCGGGAAATATCAACCCTTATAGTTCGACAGATCTAAACACAGAGATTGTTTTCGCCTTTGGGTAAAAACCCTGTTGCCACATTTACCAGTACCTATCCAGTTTTGAATACCTTACTTTATAACACATGAATCAATAAATCGGTAGTTTAAAGTTTTTAGCATGTTTTGCTGAACTTAATCGTTCATATATTAATTATAATTTTATTTGTAAATAAAATGAGAAATCGCATTTATAAACGTGACAACTAAAAACCGTTCACTTTCAATTTTGGACTGCTTTCTGCTACACCATAAATCCTCGATATTCTTGGTATGTTTGTTTCCATCAAGACATTTCTCGGGGTCCCTGTATGTATATCAAGTGCTCCATTTTTCTTTATTAAAATTTCCCACGCTGATGTTTCCAACGGTTTGACTGGCACTCCATCTTAAGAGGTTGAAGTCATATTTTGCTTCCCTAATCAGTCACTTATTTACGTATCTAATTGTTCCTATAATTATTATGCATGCTTAATGACATTAGGACCTCTTGTACCTAAACTCACCTTACCTTTACCTTTGTATAATGGAGTAATGCACGAACAGCGCAGCATTCCTTTAACAATCCAATCAACCTCTTGCACTTTCCATTCTTCAGCTTCTTAATTTTTCTAGTCCCATGCACTTTTCCATCCTGCAACTTCTTAATTTTCCACATCACATGCACATTTCCATTCTTCAGCTTCTTAATTTTCCACATCACATGCACATTTCCATTCTTCAGCTTCTTAATTCCCCAAGTCTAAGCATTTCATTTCCCATTTACCCCGTTCAGCTTCTTAATTCCCCTAAGTCCTCAAGCACATTTCCATTCTTCAGCTTCTTAATTCCCCAAGTCTCAAGCACACTTCCATCTCAGCCTTCTTAACTTCTTAAGTCTCAAGCACATTTCATTCTTCAGCTTCTTAATTCCCCAAGTCTCAAGCACATTTCCATTCTTCAGCTTCTTAATTCCCCAAGTCTCAAGCACATTTCCATTCTTCAGCTTCTTAATTCCCCAAGTCTCAAGCACATTTCCATTCTGCGGCTTCTTAATTTCCCACGTCACTTACTTGAGTTTCACATCCACAAGGATTCTTCACTTTCCTCCAATCTCTTTCATCGTTGCATTAAACAAATCTTAGTTTTGTTCTTCACAGTCTTCAGTTCCTCAAAGTACTACCTTCATCTTTGGGGCCCATTTTATTCCAATGATATCTTTTCCTTAGAATCATCTCATGTAAAATCCGTTTGATCATAGAGCTTTCTCTCCACATTTTCCCCATGGCTTTACCACCTTAAATGTTCACCATTTCCTTTCTTTTCACACCCTCTCGTTTCCTTCTTGAGGACCTTGTTTATCCTGAGCAGGAGTCTTGTGTCGTGCAGCCCCTCGGTGAACAAAATCCGTTTTCTTCCTCACTAAATTTCCTGTCTGGTCGCCTCACCACTTACTGTTTTTTGTCTTCGTCGTAAGAGCATATTCTAGTAAACACACTTCGCCCACTGGATATGTTAGTTTTGTAATTTTGCATTATGATTAAAAGCACTTTTCATTTTAACGACTGTTATTAAGGTTCATTGTCACCTATGCTCTTCTCTTGCTCATGCTCATTTTTTTATATAGACTCATGTTGGACCTTGAGTTCCTAGTTGGACGAGTGGTTTACGTGCTTGCCCATAGATTCGGTAGTCCCGAGTTTGATTCCCCGCTCTGCCAACGTGAAGTAGCAGAAATTTGCCTCTGGTGATTATAAATTAATTTCTCCATATAATGTGGTTTGGATCCCACAGTAAGTGTAGGTCCCGTTGTTAGGTAACCAATTGGTTCCTAGCCACGTAAAAATATCTAATTCTTCGGGCTAGCCCTAGGAGAGCTGTTCATCAGCTCAGTGGTCTGTTTAAACTAAGATATACTTAACTTTTCTTCCTCCACTGAAACTAGCTTTTGTTTTCAAATTTGCTTGAGTCACTAAGGTATTAGATACACCTCAGTCGACTCTTCACCTTACTTACATAAACTTGTTCTTTTATCTATTCCATAATAAAACATAAGCAACCAATCATTTCTTTTTACCTTTCTTAGCCCAATGTGTGTTTTGAACTTTAGTTTTTGGAAATAGCATAATCCCAACGATTAAATCCATACCAGAATATACATTGTCATGTTTCAGACTAAGGGTCCTAATATCTAGCTTTCTCTTTTTTTAACAAGCAGCTAACCATTCAATCGCCGTCTTTACATCAACACTCAAAGTTATTGTGCCTTCCTTACATTTTTGGAACATTACTTCTGATACCGAGCATCGGGCTGCAAACCCCATTCCATAGCTGTCGGCCAACTTCCGCGCCATTTCGAAATGAAAAATTACGATAGTTTCATTTCTTGACATCGTGCGGTAGTAAGAATTATGATTGCATTTCTGAAAGGCTTTTGTGTTGTATTGGGTATTACGTCAAACCAGCGGGTCACGACACCCAGCTAGTTGATACGGAGTTTATACACAAATATATATATATATTTTTTTTCTCTCATATATATATATATATATATATATATATATATATATATATATATATATATATATATATATATATTATATATATATATATATATGAGATCCTCATGTGAAAATGAAAGGAGGTACCAAGACTTTCAACTTTTATTCCAAATTCACCTTCAGGGTACCCTGAAGATGACTTTGGAATAAAAGTTGAGTCTTCATACCTCCTTTCATTTTCACGTGAGG
>NC_061106.1:5359362-5369362 GCF_015104395.2 Macrobrachium nipponense | reverse complement strand
AGCCACTGTTATCTTACTCTCACTCGGAACTTCTCCTTTCAGATTCTCATGGTATTGAAAGCGTTATTTTGTTTTGTAGGTGCGTTTACTATTATTGGTATTTTTAACAGATGAAAACTGTTTTGAATGCCGTTTTTCTTTTAATAGGAAACCACAATCAAGTGTATATGGACAGAAAAGTTACTAGTAAAATTGCATAGAATTAATACTGATGAGAAATACACCGAATGAGTTGTACTTCCTTCAGAATGGACAGTGTGATTGGTATTGAAAATATTTACGATTTGTTAATGAGGCTGCAAATGTGCAGAAAGATGAAGCAGATGAGACTAAACAGTTTGAGCAGGATGACTGGCAGCACCAAAGGAATGCGCATCATATATATATATATATATATATATATATATATATATATATATATATATATATATATATATATATATATATATATATATAAAATTGTATCTTATGTATATGTAATTTGACCCAGCCTGAAAGGAAACAACAATTGCATTCTCTTCTAAAATTAGCATTTCCCATCTGACATTTGAATTAGGTGCATTTAGTATGATTTTGCTATTACATTTCGTATTTGAGACTTTCAAGCTTATGATGTAACTTTTTGGATAACGGATTATTCATCATCGCGACTCAGTTTCTTCTTTTCCCGGAAAAGAGGAATTTAGCTTCTTTAATGTTTAATCCCTCGCTCAGTGTCTCCAGCAAGAGCATGAGTTTTCCATTAGGGTGTTTTGCTCTTCGGTGCCGCTGCATTACTGTGAGAGAGAGGAACAGGATGGGTAGGCTGATAATTGCCGTGGGAGAGTAACCAGACGAATGGGCAGCGAAAGAAGCTCTCCGAAGTTTGGATGCCATCTCTCTAGACTGAATGCCCGACTCTCAGTCGTCTTAGAACTTTTCAAGAGAGAGAGAGAGAGAGAGAGAGAGATTGGTTGGGCAAAATAGATGTCTTGTTCAATCATTTGCCGTCTTAGAATGAAATGTCGAATTTGTACTCCTTTTTCAGGCATTTCATTGATCTGAATTCCCTTGGGAGGTTCACGACAGACCAACAATTTTTAAGAATGAATGCAATAAACGGTAGGATGTGAAATCTGGGCTAGAAATGTTCCTGTACGTGGTACAGAAGAGAGCAAATGTGTGATTGGCTGATTTTCAAATTCAATCTGGATAGTATGGCACTTAATGAGACGAAAATGAAATGGCAGCAGTACAGGAGTGCGAAAGACAAAAACCGATATGCTTGGGTCTGCTGAGAGGCGCTTTGCGAGGGGAAGGGTTGAACCACGGCCACCTGTATAGAGGTCTATAGGTGGCCGTGGTTAAACTTTCTGGCTTGGGAAAACTGTTATGCAGTACAAGGTTCGTGTGTGTGTGTGTGTGTGTGTCTGTGTGAAACTGTAGGTTACATGGTCAAAGAATCGGAACAAGCGAGAGTGAAACAATGCTTCAGGTAGGGTCAGAATCTGAGCCTGAGTTGGAAGAAGAAGAAAGGTTTGTCATACCAATTGGAAGGCAGGTGATAGAGAGAAAGGTGTTTCTGGAGGAACTTCCAGAGTATATATACCTGAAAAAGCGGAAGTGGTGAGGTGAGAGCAGTGGTTTTTCGACTGCGTTTGTATAGACCAGAAGGGAAGGTGTTGATGAGCGGAGAGAGGCTTGAATTGGTTCCAGTAAGAGAATAGATTGTACTAGTTCCGGATCGGAGATATTACGTAATGGTTAAATCATCATTGTTGTGATGACGGATGAGTGATTTAAAAGAAGAGTGGAGTGGTATCTCTTGGGAAATGAAGTATATTAAACACACTAGGATTTAATACAACGAAGAACAAGGATTTTACGACAAGTGTGGAAAATTCAAGAAGCAATTCTGCCATAGAAAGGTAAGACGCAGAATAAAAACAGTAATGATGGGATTATATAAAGAGGTTTAGTAAAAAAAAATTGTAAATACGAGTATAATGCCAAATAAAACTTGCTTAACCGTTGAAAGTGAACAGAAAAAAATAAAAACCCTGAGTAAACAGTAGTGTGAATAAAAACAATGGTCAGAAGGAATAGAAGAAGACTTTCAGCAAAGGCGAGAACAAGATTCAAGATGACTGAAGACTGAACAAAATGTAAACAAGAACGAAAGAATTGCGCTTTGTACGTGTATAGAAAGTATAAATTAAAACCCGTTCCAAAGGCATCATTTAATCTACACTAATCACTACAGTTTCAAGCAACACTAGGTTTCTCCTCATGCGAAAGTATATACTGGAAAATGAGTGATAGCGGCAACAGGAAATATAAAGAAAAACCCAAGAAAATATCTTCAGGCAATACCAAGTGCCCACGTATAAATGAGGTGCAGATTGCTGCCCTCAAAGGAGTGGTAAACACCTTGAAAAAAATCCTTGGATATAAGGCTAGTGGAATATAGAGGCGCAACCATAGACCCCAGCTTGGGGCCCATTGCACCTCTGATATGAATTGAAAAGTAAGAATAACATAAACCAGAGAGAATTCAGCTAAAGTCAATAACGACACGAGAGAAAAATAAAGACTCGGTACCAAATAGCAGCAAGGTATCTTCAATTTTGCAAATCTTAAAGTAAGGAAGGACAAAATGGAAAATACACTCTCTCCCTCTCTCTCCCCCTGTGTGAGTGTTTGTGTGTGCGTTCGTGCGTGTGTATGTGCGCGAGCGCGTGTGTGTTTAAGCTGCGGACCTGAATAGCATTTTTGCATCAGTTCCGTTTAGGTTTGTTGGATCAGAATCGAATCTCGTGCGAAACAGGTAATGCTCATTTGGGTTCTGCCATTTGACGTGGACAACTGTTCTCAGGGGATATATAGAACTATAGCTTTACACAATCAGGATATAAAAAGTATGTACACAAATATTTTTCTTTGCTAGATGTTCATCGTAGAAAATTCTTTACGATTCTTTTTTTGTCACTGAGTGTTAAAAATACTGCTTTTTCTAAATGACTGCAAACCTTTAGACTTCAACATGACTGTCATGACATAAGCTCTTCTTTGAAATAACTTTTAGCGTCTTTGGAAACTGACGACACCACAACTAAGATTATTGCTGTACTAATGCTATTCTATAAACAAAACGAAGATATCTTTTGAATGTCAATAATGTGGCAAAAATCTTTGTTGCGAATGCCAGTGATGACAAAAATAAATGAATAGTGCTGTTTCACTCCTTTCAGGGGAAATCTCTTAAATAGCAAAAGGAAGACATTATGATCATAAATTATGTAAAATTAGAGCAGTGCACGTAAAGTACAAAACATTAAAGCGAACCTCCTGGAATGTGCTTAGAAACAAACCCATCAAGTGTCGATCAAACAAAGTTCAGAGAAGAAAGCTTACATAAAGGCCTCGGAGAAAACCCATTAACATTGAAACTAAGAGGAAATATGAAATGGAAGGGGAAATAGTCATAAGGAAAGTGGAAATGACCGAGATAAGAAAATATCTAAACTGTAATGAAAATGAAGAAGAAATGGGCGGAAAAGATTGGATGTAAATATGGATGTAAATATCACAGGAAATGTTTCTTTTGCTTTTGTAATGGTAATGGGAACGATGAAATGACTAGGCTCCCCCGCATGTGAAGAACAAATTTCCCTTAGAATGGACAAACGATAAAGTATTGGAACTAGAATCGTTATGTCACCGGAAAACTTCCATGTCATTAGAACGAACAACAAAGAATTCAAAAGTGATTGAAAGCAGCAATTTTTGAAATCAAAGTCTGTTTCACAGTTTGATGGTCTAGACCGAGAGAAAGGAAGAGAGGGGAGGAGAGGAGAGGAAAGGAGAGAAGTAGGAGGTGACTACTGGGGCCTCGATATTTATGTGCCCTCAATAGATAGAGTTGCTATAGTTGAAAGGGAAGCGGTCTGATGACACAAACTCCCCCGCGTAAAATGCCGAATTAATTGGACGGCTTCCAACTTTCTAAAATCTATGCAGGCCTTTTTAAATTGACCCCATTTCTTTTGGCGATTGGTAATTCATACCAATTTGATGTAAAATTTATATTTGTGTTCCTTCTACGTATTTTCTAAATTGCCCAAGTGATGGCATATCTGCGCATATTGTATATTTGCCGCTTTGACTGCATTTAGAAATTGGAAATGCCAAAGAATAGACTAGATTCGATCGATTTTGTTACGAAAAATTTTATGTTGAAACTGCTGAAGTGGCATCTTTAGCTATTCATGTATGTATGTATACCTTTCTGCCATAATATAATCTTAAGTAAAAATTCAGACAGTCTTATTCCACGTTCGCTTTTTTTTTCTTCTGTTTCTTCTTCTAAGATATCTTAAAAAGTGTCTTTTCATTTAATGCTAGTTTCTCAGTAAACTAAGGTAGGATGAAAGTCTGAATAGGAAACGTCAGGCGGAAAGAATCTTTGAGATTTTTGAGATCGAATATATTGTTAGTTTAAATTATATATATAAATACATACATACATATATACATATATATATATATATATATATATATATATATATATATATATATATATATATATATATATATATATATATATATATATATAATGAGGATTTGATTCAAGACAAGGAAATGTCGTAGAAGCAGTGAAGGGAAAAGGAAGGTTTCATCCACTTAAGCAGTGGACTTCGTGGGCCCACTGTTCAAGTGGGTGAAAGCTTTCTTTCCCATTTACTGCTCCTTTCTTCTCCGGCAAATACTTGTATTTCTCGTCCTGATCTTTTTATCTCTGTGTGTCTCCTAACAAATCTAGCCACTGCAGCCTAACTGCAAAATAAAAGAGATCAGTTTAAGCCTTTCATCTGTGCACAAACCGTTTCACTTGCGTACATAAATCAGAGGTGATATGTAATAGCACAAACGCCGAAACATGACTTTGAAATACTGTTACAAACAGCTTGTGGAATTCCTCTTACGACGGGCTTCTAAGAAAAGCTACTCTCGTCCTCGTAACCCGTGTTCATAAAGCCGAATCTCTTTTAACTGGAACCTTGTCAGGTGATTGAGCATGGTTTTGCATTTTTTTAAAATAAGCATAAGACAGAATTACCGTTGGCCCGAGATGTTGCCCGGGAGTGGCATTAGCGATCAACCGAGTTGGTTATACATTACGCCATGTGGTGGACTCGATTTCTTTCGTTTCCCCTTTTGTTTTGCCTCGTCTTTCTCCTGGATTTCAGAGGGGGCGGTGGACGACCTCATTCTAGTCTTAATGCATTCGAGTGGATGGGATAAATATGCTTTCTTTCTGGCCCTTTATTCTTCCCCTCGTTGTTATTCCACTCAGTGTGCAAATGGAAAAATTCTCGTTCAAGTATTTCTCGGTCCGTTTTCCTTTATTACCTTCGTCTTAATTTTCATGAGCTGCTTATTATATCAGTCGGGAAAATTGTTATGAAGCTTCCTTTACTCTTATCATTTCCGTTCTTCTTTCTGGTTACTTTATTCTCAGTGTTATTTCTCTTCATCAAATGTGGTCTCATTTCTGCCTTTATTTTCCCCTTCGGAGAAACGATAATGTAGCATTCTTTATTCACGGGCCCGCCAGTGCTCTCTCTCTCTCTCTCTCTCTCTCTCTCTCTCTCTCTCTCTCTCTCTCTCTCTCTCCTGTCGCGAGGCTACCAGCTTTCCGCAACACGAGACAATGGAAATGTGACACCGAGGTGTCCGATTTATATTATATGCACTGTATATGTATACACTACATATATATTTGTATATATGTATATACATATAATTTATGTATGTATGTATACACACACACATATATACACGTGCATTACACTTTATCTACTACTACATATAAATCGAACAAGTTCGTGTCACATTTCCAGTGTCTCATGTTGGGGAGAGCTGGTAGCCTGGTGACAGAAGCCTTTCGAAACGGTGACCGTTTTGAAGATTTGCTGAGTTAAGGTCATTATTTGCAGATTACCTTCTTTCCTTCTAGAAACATTTTTGCGTTGTTTGTGCATAAAAACTCTCGCTGACATGCTTTTTTATCCGTGGAGTAGAGCTTGGTTGCGTATGTGTGTCGTGGCATTGTGCATTTGGAGCAAACACTGAGATGCACTTATACTTTTTCTCTTTATAAATTCAGTTCCTCGTTGGACGATTGTCGCGCTCGGCTACCAATCCGGTGGACCGAAGTTCTATTCTCGGCTCTGCCAACGCGGAATCAGATTAATTTATTTCTGGTGATAGAAATTCATTTCTCGATATAATGAGGTTCGGATCCCACAATAAGCTGTAGGTTCCGTGGCAAGGTGACCAATTGTTTCCTAGCCACGTAAAGATATCTAATCCTTCGGGCCATCCCTAGGAGTGCTGTTAATCACTTCAGTTGTATGGTAAAACCTTTTTTTTCCCCTTTAGAAATGCATTTCTCGAAATAAGCTTTCTACACTCTCTGTGAAAGTTGTCCGTTTTAGTAGCTCGGCGCCTTCTACAGTACTTGCATTCGAATGTAAATATACTGTATGTATTTCCCTTTCAGTTTGTATTACTCAAGTTCCCCGTGCAATCATTCATCGAGAATGCGTGCCCTCTGTTCCATGTAGAGAGAACAAAAATGGTAGTAGAACAAAGGGAGAACTAACTGCAATTGAAACTGTTACATATTTTGTTCTCGACCATTTCTCCCATATCACGTTTAGATTGAATCTCCAGCAGCTGTAGGAAACACATCGTCCCCGAGGGAGATATTTGAACACGGGAAATATTTTCAATACCGTAGAATGCCAGTTTATCCGTTCTATTAGAGAAAGGGTGGGAAACAAATGCAATATTGCCTGTGTTTTATCTACCGGGTTATGAGTCATTTCGGAGTCTGTTAGATCTCGTTGTATTATATGAATATATGCTTATATTGCCCTCATCATCTCGCTGGAAACGATTAGATAAAACATGTGTCTAGACTCTAGACCTTGGCTTCATTATCATAGAGAAATATGATTCTTTCCTTCTTACAACGTCATCAGGTTGAGGCGCTGTAATGAAGCTGGTTGAGTTACAGAATACAGAACATTCCGTGTAATGTACCATGAACGCTGTTCTGTTGTTCAATCTCTGGGAACGCTTGTTCTTTCTTATGTCGAGTATTGTGATGACGAGATGGAGACCTTGTTAGTTTTCTTTAAAAGAGAACTTATTGAGATGACTATTTGTCTGTCCGTCTTCAGTTTATTCTGTCTCCCTCAAATCTTCAATAATACCGAGACTAGAGGACTGCAAATTAGTATGTTGATCATCCACCCTTCAATCATCAAACATCCCAAGTTGCAGCCCTCTAGCCGCAGTAGTTTTTATTTTAAATTAAAATTAACCATGATCGGGTGCCTGGCACCGTTATAGGTGCCAACAACACAGGCTACCGCCGAGCCGTGGCTGAGAGTTTCATACAGCAATATACACTGTACAGAAAACGTGGCTGCGCCGGAGAAACTTGGGCGCATTTTCACTTGTTTTATATCTTAAGTGTCCTTTCACCAGTTGCCTTCTGCTCCCTGTGTGGCGTTGCCAGTTCGACGGTCTCGTATAATTCTCGTCTATGTACAGAATCAAGTCGTAATTTCGACAGATAACGCATAACTAACTATTTTGTCTTTTACGTAGCTTCAGTCTTGAAACGCTCTTTTTATAGTATTTTTTGTTTCATTGTAGATTTTTCTCAAAACATATTCATATTGTTGTCGTACTAATTAGCTTATTGGTGTACCGTGGTATTCCAATTAGTTCAGTTTGCACTGCTAGAATGTTTAAAGGTAAACAATGATCAATCAGCGACTGTTTCCTTAGACAACTATGTAGTGTTAGCTTTCGTGTTTCAATCACTAGTGATTACTTGACACCTTGGATTTTGTGTGTAGTATTACCATTTTGTTTTTACTTTTCTTTTATATAGATATATGATATCAATATATATATATATGTGTGTGTGTGTGTATATATATATATATATATATATATATATATATATATATATATATATACATATATATATATATATACATATATATATATATATATATTATATATATATTATATACTGTGTGTTTGTTTGTTTTGTTTTTTTTGTGAACAAGGCCACAGATGATGGTCGAAAGCTTTAATTTACTGTACAAGAAATATATATTTTGTATAACTACATAAGGATTTTACACCATTGTGGACTTTTTACCTCCTGAACATAATGCACCATTCGCCTCTACCTTCATGGGCTCCCTGTGCGTCCTCAATGTTGAGGCCCTTTCTTTCCAGCGCCTCCTTCAACCTGTCCATCCAGCACTATCTGGGTCCATATCTTATCTTCCTCCGAACACCTCCGGAATATTCACACTTTCCATCAACCCCTAACTCTCCATTTTCTCCACGTGATCAAAACCTCTCTAAACATACTAATCTATCTCTGCCTTACTCACTTTTTTGTCACTTCTAAATATCTCCACATTTCTGACACTGATTTTCTTACAGTTCAGGGCTGCTCCAGTATTTTTGTCACCAATTTTGTCAATATTTTTGTTCCATTTCTATAGGAGACTTTTGGCTCAAAGGTTCCTTCGAATATTTTATTCGTCGTCCTGCAGCATTCCAAGCTTCCTCCTGAAAGGTTTTATACATACTACATTACTGGTTTTGCCTTTCTTGTGACTTCTCTTCCTATCCCGCCATCATCTGTTATATTCACTCGCAAATATCTATTGTCTGGGCTGCTGCAGTTCTTCGACCATCCATGTTCATGTTCATTGGCCCACATTCCTCGTTTCCATCTTCTCTCAACCTTACTCCTCATCATATTTATTCTATTTTCTCCTGTTGCAGACGTTCAGTTCCAGATGTTTCACTAGTTTCTGCAGTTTCTTATCACACCAGTCAGTAGGCATAGTACTTTCATGACCCGTCTAATTCCATGAATGTATGTATGTATGTGTTTCCAGTATCCAAACTCGTTTTCCTCAACTTCTCTTCAAGATAACAAAAGTCACTGTATCATCTACAAGCTCTAGCCACTTATGCACTCCAGTCACAACCCCTTTTGATGTCAAATGAATTTGTACTAACAACTCATGTCTCGTTGGAGGAAGAACGCAGGCTTCAGGTCATCATCTCATCTTAATCATCATCAGCAAGTTATTTTCAGTACCAAAGAACCTCCGTTCTTTCAAATTACATCAGTATGTTGGTATGTCATGAGCTTTCTCAAGGTCCAACTATTCCTATCACAGTTTTTTCCCCATCACGATTAAATTTCTCTCAGAAATAGTCTATTATATATATTAGAAACCTATACCTCTTCCTATACTGAACACCTATAATTTTCTTATACAATTTTTTTTCTTACTTTCAAGGCAAACTAAATAATGTGACATCCTCGAAACTTTTACGATCACTTTAGCACTTTTCCATCAAACAAAACAACGAAAATATCTCTCGCCACTCCCTGGAAACTGACCCGTGTAAGCTGATCATTTGCACAAGTAGATCCATATTATAGCATTTCATCTGTAAACACATCAGGTTGCTGTAATCCATTTTTCTGTTGTTTTACTGCCATATATCGAAAAAATTGTTTCAGCAATCGCTCTGAAATTTATATTACTTTTCCACTCTTGCATTATGCAGCTTGACCTACTTCTGTCCTTTACATTCGGCAATTTTTCGAAATAGGAACTCCAACCTCTCAAGAGAGCATCCTTCCTATGGAATTTTTTCAGTCAAAGATGTAAATACTAATTATTTTTTTCTCTTCACATGATAAACTTCAAACCAGTAAAGATTTATTTTTCTTACTGTACTTCATCAAATTCGCTTCAAGATATAAAAAAAATGCTTACCTTCTCCTCACTGTTATGAAATTACGGGCTGTTGAAGAGCAAGAGCCCGTGCCAGCACAAGGTTGGCTTAATCTTAGTAGTCTGATTACCTTATTCATTCTGTTGCAGACTCCTAAGAG
>NC_061106.1:5334362-5349362 GCF_015104395.2 Macrobrachium nipponense | reverse complement strand
ACTAGATTAGTTACCTTGACTAACCAGCCTATGAGATTAAACTAATTGGGATTCGGGCGATGCCTTCATTAAGGTCCTCGCGGCCATATGGGATCCAGATCTTCTTCGGATACTACTGTTCAAGCACTAATTCGTTCCTCACGGTTCGGTCTCGACTTGACAAGAGCCACAGGAATCCTTGCGTTACTATTTCTCAAATGAAGTTCTTCTCTTACAAAATGCATCAAAGAACAATGGACCTCCCAAGCAAGAAACCATACATAAGTGAAGTGTATCTTAGTTTTACCAGACCAACCAGACCAACCAGACCACTGAGCTGATTAACAGCTCTCCTAGGGCTGGCCCGAAGGATTAGATATTTTTACGTGGCATGGAACCCATCAGTTACTTACCAACGGGACCTACAGCTTATTGTTGGATCTGAACTACAACGAGAAATGTATTTCTATCACCGGAAATAAATTCCTCTGATTCCTTGTTGGCAGAGATAAACAATACATAACATCAGATATACCGACTTTTTGCGTGTGCATACTTAAAATAAATTATTAATCTTAAAATAGTACCGTGTGTATTCCATGTCCTCTGATTACTAGAAAATAAACAGCGTATGATCGCTTTACACACTTCATAAATGTTTTCAAGAGTTCACTGGGAAATGTTTTCGAAATGTAGGATATTTTCTGTGATAAAACTAATACAGAATACTCCCCCAAGGCTCGTAGTGGCGTGCATATAACAATTAGTGAAGAAATCGAGAAGCTGAGAGATTAGTGTGACTTCTCACTCACCCCACGTAATATATTATATATATATTTTCATATTCGTTCCAGATATAAGTTGTGACTAATACAAATACACACTTGCAATCATGCATAAACACCCACAGACACAAGCATACATAAATATTATATACATTTTATGTATATGTAATTATACTATAGGTAAACCAAAATGTCGTGGTGGGTGGCAAGAGGTCTCGTCAGAATGCTTTGTATTTGAATCTAAAAGTTTAGGACTTTTTTTCCCCTGTAGAAACAGGAAAAAAATCTCAACAGTCTATATAGCTACCCAAAAGAACTTGGAAGCACTCAAAAAATGTTCTTTTCATCTCCTTTCAATTGTTATGTCGTGTAAATTATTTGTACCGTAAATGAAAATACTTTTCTTTCCTGTTATTAATAATCGTCTTGCATTCATTACTTCAATAAACATGACATACACATGTATACATATGTCCTTGCTCTTCTCTGATTGAAATGGAGAGAGAGAGAGAGAGAGAGAGAGAGAGAGAGAGAGAGAGAGAGAGAGAGAGAGAGAGAGAGAGAGAGAGACTTGCAGACAGCAGTAGCAAACACACTCGGGTTTTTTTTCTAGTATGACTTGGTGTTGAACCCCATTCATAAAGGGAATTTACAAGAGAGAGAGAGAGAGAGAGAGAGAGAGAGAGAGAGAGAGAGAGAGAGAGAGAACGTTTGGTTGAACGTCACGAAGCAGTCACTATAGCGAATTCGACGGTTAAAAAAGAAGAAAGAAACGAATTAATGAGGGAAATCACATTTGAACAAATAATAATAAATTAAGATATTGTACACTTTGACATCTTAAAATAGTGTCCGTTGGCTTATATAAATATTAAATCATTATCACAATTATAATTTTACACAGTGTAAAATGAGCTGCAACTGTTTTCTTGTTTCCTGTACGTGTTAACGAACGCGTTTCAGTTTCCTTTGGAGTTTCTGAGGAAACTTTTAGGCCCGAAGTCTGAGTGGTCTAATAAGGACATTGTTGATATTTAAGTCTTAGATATGATGATGGTAATACCTCAAGGTACTTCAGAAGAATTTGTATTTTATCGGCAAGGTATAATTAAGATACGTTCGGCTTCAGATGAACACTGAAAACAATGTAGTATCTTTTTAATGAGGAGTTAGTTTTATCACAGAAGCATTTAGTCTGCGAAAAGGCTGCGCATGCGCCGAAGGTGATGGATTTGTCTTCTCGTCGAAGAATTAGTTCTTGATTCCCAAAGTTGTGCCCACAACTACGAAGTTTTGTGTGTGTGTGTGTGTGTGTGTGTTTAGTAGTTAGACATGATGGCAGTAATACCACAGGGTACTTAAGAATTTGTATTTTACTAGCGAAGAGTGATTAAGGTACGCTTGGCTTAAAATGAACACAAAAAGGTGGTGATTTCGACACTTATTAATTTTTTTTATTGATGGGGTATGTCTATTATAGAAGCATTTGGTCTGTACTTTTTGCCGTGGCGAGGAATGTTGATTTTATCGAGGTAATAAACGACTATATTAATAATCCTGATAAATTTGGTCATTTTTCACGCAAATTCTAGTCAAAAATTGGTGTCACAGGGGGATTTGGATTGTGTACGTTAATCATATGTCTGGCAGCGGTTTAAAAAAAAAAGGATGGGGTGTCGGCTGAAAATGGAAACTAAACCCAGAACACTGCAGGAAAAAGTGATGTAAAAACGATAATTTAATTTGATTTGTCTGTTTGTATGACTGTCACGAGGTAAGGGTTTGATTTTGAGTTAAACCCCCTTTCGGAGTGACACAGGCAGTGTGCAAAAATTTTGTCTGGTTATGTCAAGTGGTTCGGATTTCTATAGTGGACAAACAAATATACTAACATTCACTATTATATGTGTGTGCATATTTGTTTAGAGATAACTGGATGCCAAGGGAAACAACCAGGAGTTAGTCGAATAATGATAAAAACAGGTGACCAAACTGATCCTTCGGATTAGAGTAAAGTATACACACCACACTTTAAAGAGAAAATTAGATAAGAAGCGTTAAAAAGAATTGCATACAAACAAGCGACTTCCTTTTTGTCAAAAAGCAAATAACCAAACACACGACTAAGGTCTGACAGTTATTCACGAAACATTTGTACGCAATTTCTTCAGTAATAAAACCATCTAACTTAAAAAGATCAGAACCAATGTTCATTATATCCCCATGATAAAATTTCATATGAGCAGAGTCTAGGATGTTACGTTTTATATAAATATTTCAAGCAGTTACCGATCTGCACTTGTGCCAGTGAATTTGATGATCAAAATTAATTTTTTGTAAAAATATAGCATTGGAAGACTGAAAAGTTCTTACACTATACTGATGTTGCTTTACTCGTAAAATTAGAGCTTTCGCAGTTTGACCGGTATATTTCATTGAGCAATTCCTATATGGAACCTCATATGTACAACCTTCTGTGATTTTTGGAAGATTTTTAAATTGGCATATTTCTCACTGTATTAATGTTACTAAAAACCACATTTACATTGAAAGTTCTGTGCAACTCAGGGACTACTTTAAATTTCTCACTGTGTGGTAAATCAAATGTCTGTCTTAAAAGGTATATGTTCTTTTATCGAGAACAAGGCTTTCATAGCCATCTTGTAAGCTTAGTCGATACCAAAATTTGTGTATTTTAAATTGGAATGCTGTCAGACCTTAATCGTGTGTTTGGTTATTTACTTTTTGACTAAGAAGTTGTTCGTTTGTATGTAATTCTTTTGAACATTAGTTAGCTAGTTTTCGTTTTAAAGTATGATACTGTAATCAGAAGGATCACCTGTTTTTAACTAACAATCTCGTTGTTAGGTTTTGAGGTGTTGGTGACTTAACTTTGTTTGTAGTAAGAACGGAATTGTAAGATTGCTTTGCAGTTACTTATTCTAATTGCTGTTTTGCTTTTAGGTGATTTCCTTCTTTATCTTATGTAAAGTCGTCTTAAGTACAGAAATCCTCTTAATTTGTTAATTGTACTACGAAAGTGTGTTGCAATATATATATATATATATATATATACATATATTATATATATATGATATATATAATTATATATATGTGTGTGTGCGCGCGCGCGCGTGTGTTTTTTATCTATATATGTGCATATGGGGGTGTGTGCGAGGCCACACAAACCTCTCGACTAATAGATTTCTTCACTAAAAATCATTTTATACGCACACCACTACGAGCCTTAAACGTAAATAGAAAAAAAGATTGACAAAAATGACAAAAATCATCTCTCTCTCTCTCGTTTCTCTCTCTCTCCTCTCTCTCTCTTCTCTCGGACTCTCTCTCCTCTCTTCATCTTCCTCTCGTCTCTCTCTCTTTCAAGAGACACATTAATATCGCAAAGCGATCAAAATTATCTATTCGGCAGCCTAAACATGCTATCGCTGATCGGTAGTCTGCTTTTTTTAAAACTGTCTCTTGAAGTTGTTGTTTCATCACTAGAAAACCTAGCCAGAAACCTATTGAAAACTAAAAAAATTTTTGTATTTATTTAGTAGCTAGTATAAATTTTGTGCTAATATATTTTATTTCGTACTCATTTTGGAAAATTTAAAATAGAAATCTACCTCAGTCTGTGGGAAAATATTTACGACGAAAATACTACTTGTGAGGAGTTCAGCCTGTCCTAACTACTTAGATATTTTTTTCAACTTAGATATTTTTTCAACATTAGATGGAATCAATCATTCTGATCAGCATATTGAAGCACATAGTGTCTTGAATGTTTTTTTCAGTAAAACTTCATTTGATGGTTAGGCATCATCATCACTGACGGACCTCTGTGAAACTATGTCGGTAGTGATCTTGAGAAGAGCAGGAAATGTTAACATGCGGCAGTTCCCTCACTTTCTGCGTCATTGTTGGAACCTCTGCATTGCTGTGTCCTAATTATTTCCCTGATGTAACAGAATTGAGTGAGGAGCATAGTATGTGAGGCGTTACGTCAGAGAGAGAGAGAGAGAGAGAGAGAGAGCGCCATGTAACATTTTCATGGTGAAAAGAGCATTTTGGCCCTTTGAAATCCTCCCGCTGAATATCCCACGCACAAAGCCCTTCAAAGCGGCGGCAGGCAGCCCCGTCCGTCCGCCTGACTGCCGCCCTTGAATGGTGAATGGAAAGGCATCCATCCCTTAAGCATCATCCACCTTTCCCTCCTGTGCTCAGCTCCTCAAGTGGTTGAAGTGTTCGTGTGGTTCCACTCGGTTCCTTTCTCAACTGTTTGCTGTTTATGTAATTATAGGCCTTTGACCTGAAGGGGATTGAAAGTTCTAGTCTCTCTCTTTCTCTGTTTTTCTAGATGTTTTTACATTTTATTTCTCTTTCCAGAGTTTCTTCTCTTTTTTACTACACTCGTCCTGCTTCAAACTGTCTTGTTTTAATTATCAATCTGATTAATGGTCGCCTCTTCTTGTAACATTCACAAGACTTGCTCATGCGGACAGTTCAGAGACTGGTTACAAAGCAATGAAGAATTCCGCTCGTCTTGGATGGCGTCGTCTCAGGCCAAATAACGAACGCCTCTTCATAAGTAATCAAAAGTAATTTTTAATATTATATACTAACGAATGATCAGCAGAAATGTACATACACATGGGCATTATCTTCGAGTTCCGGGAGGAATTCGGTTTTCTGTTGACAAGAGTTCCTTTTTCAGCTTTGTATTGAGTACATTATCTTATTGAAAGATCTCCCTCTGGCAGCCCGAGTTCGCTTCCCGCTGCTGCAAGTGAGAAACCAGAGGAATTTATTTCTGGTGATTAGAAATTAATTTCTCCATGTAAAGTGGTAGGGATCTCACAATAAGCTGTAGGTCCCGTCGCTAAGTATCCAATTGGTTCGTAGCCACGTCAATAAAAATCTAATCCTTCGGGGCAGCCCTAGAAGATCTGTTAATCAGCTTTCCAGAGGGAGGTTTTTCTTGGTTTAAAACCGGGAAGGGATTTCAATTTACTTACAACTTATTGGAAAGGATCTTACTATTAAAGACAGTCCTCTTCCTTTATCTTATATCCACCTGTCGCTCTGGATCGGTCTCATGACCATTGTTTTCAGACGGTAACTGAAAGGATTCCGAGTTTATCGAAAAACACTCTTCCAAGTACTCAGTCGAGGCACTGGCGAAATGAACAGGCTTCTCTCTCTCTTTATCTTCAATTTCAACGCAGAAAAAGCTGCAAACGTTATCATTTTCACTTGTGAGTTTGCGGCTCAAGGTCACTTTTGCTAAAATGAAAATTCCGTTAGTATGTATCAGTCAATGCATACATACATGCTATACATACAAGTAAACATGCACACACACACACACACACACACACACACATATATATATATATATATATATATATATATAGATATATATATATATATATATATATATATATATATATATATAGATATACACATGTGTGTGTGTGTTTTAGCAGGTTCAAATCCACACGCGGACAGCGGTTAAGCAACTCAGCCCCAAAGAGAAGGTCATGGTTAGTATATTATTTCAGGTGTTATTGCTTTCATATATATATATATATATATATATATATATATTATATATATATATATATATATATATATATATGTGTGTGTGTGTGTGTGTGTGTGTGTGTGTGTGTGTATACTATATATATGTGTGTATAATGGAATCGAGTCTGTAATCGAATAAACTAATTATCTCACTAAATGCGTAAAAACATACAAAGATACCAATAAAGACAGAGAGAAAATCAGAAAAGGGGCGACAACGAGCTGAATTAATATTGTAAAAAGCTGATGGAGATCTTGACACCTCCCGGTCACCTCTTGCGCACCTTTGCATTAACTCGATAACAACCGTTGAACGATATGTGCGGGAAACTGGAACGTGCAACATTAATGAGAAAAGGGAGCCCATAAGGATGTAACGTGAAAAAAGTTATACCAAATTTCGCATCGAATGAATGCCCATATATACGGAGACTCGGAAGCAGGCTTGAGTCAGAATGGAAACAGTTGCTAGTCAGAAGGCGTGAGGGCTGAGCGAGTCTTGAGATGTGGATAAGTGACAGTGCACACTCACGGTGATTCCTGAATAGGTCTAAATTTTTCCAAGGGCCCAAGGGACTAAATAAGAATTAAAAGGCAAACTTGACTGACCTAGAAAATTTTTTACATTGTGCCATTTAAGATAAAGACTTGGTCGCTACTACCCGTTAAAAGGTGGAAAGTTGATATAGTTTTAAAGACTAGAACTAAATGTATTCTATGGAAACGTCATTTCCTTTGAAAACTAAGATTTTTAGAAAACAATTGTTTTAAAAAAGATTGCTGACATGTAAACACGATAAGTTGAGCTCAAGAGATAACTACACTGCAAGTAAGTTGGTATCCTAATTACGTGAAAACAGTGAAACAGATGGAAGTTTTCAAGAACAACTCCTTCTTCTATATATATATATATATATATATATATATATATATATATAATATATATATATATATATATATGTGTGTGTATGTATATATTAATACATATAAAAAAAAATATATTATATATATATACTATATAATATATATATATAATATATAAATATGATATATATAAATATAAATATATAAAATATAAATATATAATATTCTATATATAAGTCATATCACATTACCGTGATTCATATACATAAATCGAGCTACAATGTCCTTTAATATCTAATTCGCTCTACCTCGGAATTAATATATTTTCATGTATGCTTAACCGAAGGGGACTTTTTTCCTCGATAATAGATTTACCTGTACTTGGGCGCGAACGCAGGTACATTCAAATCCAGGCTCGTCAGTGAAGCTCTCCCACGGTGGTGGGTGGGAGAGCTTCACTGACGAGCTGGATTTGAATGTACCTGCGTTCGCGCCCAAGTACAGGTAAATCTATTATCGAGGAAAAAAATTCCCCTTCGGTTAAGCATATATGAAAATATATTAATTCCGAGTAGAGCGAATTAAATATTAAAGGACATTGTTGCTCGATATATATATATATAATATATATATATATATATATATATATATATATATATATATATATTATAAGTCATATCACATTTCCGTGATTCATATACATATATCGAGCTACAATGTCCTTTAATATCTAATTCGCTCTACCTCGGAATAATATATTTTCATATATGCTTAACCGAAGGGGAATTTTTTCTCGATAATAGACTTGCCTGGACCAGGGGGCGAACCCGTGCATCCTTTCAAACCCAGGAACGTCAGTGAAGCTTTACCTCTCGCGGTGGTGTAGTAGGTAAAGCTTCACTGACGTTCCTGGGTTTGAAAGGATGCACGGGTTCGCGCCCTGGTCCAGGCAAGTCTATTATCGAGAAAAAATTCCCCTTCGGGTTAAGCATATATGAAAATATATTAATTCCGAGGTAGAGCGAATTACCATATTAAAGGACATTGTAGCTCGATATATATATATATAGTATATATATATGATATATATATATATATATATATATATATATATATATTATAATATATATATATATATATATACTCCGGTCCCGAATTATGCGTGTTCGAATTGTGCGATTCCCATTTTATGCGGTCGCTAGTTCTCAAAAATAGATTTTCTGTATCTGCGAAGCCGTTCAAAATCTGCGAGTCACGCCGCGAAATGTATCAAATCTATTGGATTTTCAAGTATTTTAGTTGTGGGGGCGTTTGCTGGTATCTGAGAGAAGGGGTGGGGGGGGGGAATGCTTGGAGGAAAAAACTATTATTCCTCGAAGGGGAGATGCGAGAAAAAGTTTTCCCGCTCAGCCATTAGCTAAGACGGAAGGCTCTGCCTCACGCATTTGTGACGTCATAGCGCAGTGCGTATGAATGATCAGTATCATCATCATCATCATCGCCATGCGTATTATTTAGATCTGTCGAAGTGTATTTTGATCGTCCGCATCATGTATACATCTGCCTAGAAGTCGAAGAGGAAGACCTATTTTCTCGAAACTAAAAAGCTTGCCCTTGAGTTAAAGACGAAGGGAGGGGCAACTTCCATTTCGGCAGCAGTCGACTACTTCAACCCCCTCTTTGCTGAACATGAAGTGAGAATTTTTTTCTAGTTTTAACAATTTGTTTTGACTAACTTTTGGCATTTGATCATTTATTGTTTTCTATTGTTGAAATAGGTTTTGATGAAAGTGACTAGTAAAAGTGATTAACAGAGAAGCAGATGTGTTTGAGAGAGAGAGAGAGAGAGAGAGAGAGAGAGAGAGAGAGAGAGAGAGAGAGAGAAGAATCGTTCGATCTACACTTTTCAAGAAACTGTCATTTCATGTTGAATTTTGAATTTTTGCCATTTCTTTTTAAGAAATTGTAATTTCATATCAAATTTTGAATTTTTGAGAGAGAGAGAGAGAGAGAGAGAGAGAGAGAGAGAGAGAGAGAGAGAGAGAGAGAGAGAGAGAGAGAGAGAGAGAGAGTCGTTCGATCTAAACTTTTCAAGAAACTGTCATTTCATGTTGAATTTTGAATTTTACCATTTCTTTTTAAGAAATTGTAATTTCATATTAAATTTTGAATTTTCATAAGTTTTTTAACGTAGAATAAATGTATATGAAAACGATTACATAGTGAACGTGTCGGACAAAGAAACTGAGACAGGCGCTCGTAACCAAGTTTGTTAGGCCTAACGGGAGTGAAGACACGCATGAACTGCCAGAACCCGAAACGGTTCACAAAGCCTTCCTTCAGCTGAAGAACTCTTCACGGAGGATGAGGTAGAGGAGTTTGAAGGTTGCTTTGGCAGAGGATAGGTAGAGGAAATTCCATCCAAAAGGTTTTTTTTTTTTTCTTTTTAGAGGAAATGACTGTATTGTACAGTACACTTGTCACCCAATGGTGACATTGTTTACGTGGGGGAGTTTTCACCATCCTGTGTGTAATTTTAAGCTTTTTCAAGTTTTATTTATCCACAAGAACAATTTCATATTACAAAAAATTCCAGTAGTACATAGAAAGTATTGAAAATGGGTAGTATAAAAAAGTTTGACTGGGTAAGTTGCCGTTTGCCTTGGCCCTAATGGAGTTATTCCCATAAGGTATGTGTTTCGAAATCTGTGAATTTCCAATTCTGCGAGGCCGTGGATCGACCAAATTCTCCCATAATTGGGGACCGTACTGTATATATATGTGTGTATATGTATACACACACACAAATATATAATATATATATATATATATATATATATATATATATATTATATATATATTATATCAGCGTGAAGGTGGACCATTGCAAACGTTGTAATTCATTATTAATTCTTTATTTCCTACGTTTCGTAATATCATAATTACATCTTCAGGGTATCTGTTAGACAATAAATAAAATTACTATAAAATTACATTGAAAATTACTCTAAAATTCAACATTTATAAATACAACACAATTAAAAAAAAACACAAACAAAAAAACAAAAAAAAAGACCAAAGACCGCTAACCAACCTTTGTTTCTGTGTGTTTTTTTTAATTGTGTTGTATTTATAAATGTTGATTTTAGTCATTTTTAATGTAATTTTAAAGTTATTTTAAAGTCATTTTATTTGTCTAACAGATTCCCTGAAGATGTAATTAGGATATTACGAAACGTAGGAAATAAAGAATTAAAAATTAATTACAACGTTTCCAATGGTTCACCTTCACGCTGATGTGTCCTACTTGCCGTCGCCTTCCTTTGTCTCCTGATATATATATATATATATATATATATATATATATATATATATATATATATATATATATATATATATATATATATATATATATTGCAACAAATCACTGTAGACTCGTGATGATCATATATGCATACAGCCAGGAGAAGGGTGAAAGGAAATTACTTGTTTTCTTGGCACTTGTTCCTGAACCCTGATGAGGTGTAGAAATACCTGAAAGCGCTCGGTTCAAGTCATGTCCTTTCACCCTTTTCCTGGCTGTATGCATGCATATATATATATATATATATATATATATTATATATATATATATATATATATATATATATTTATAGATATATATATATCTATATATTTTTATATATATATTTATATATATATATATATATAATATATATATATATAATATATATATATATATATATATATATATATATATATATATGAAGGCTCAAACTTTGAAAATGCAAACTTAAATTGCACTAAATTTTGAAAACGCAAACTTAAATTGCGCTAAATTTTGAAAATGCAAACTTAAATTGCGCTAAATTTTAAAAACGCAAACTTAAATTGCGCTACAATTTTTTTGCGTTTTAAAATTCATATTGCTTAGGATGAATGTAAGTGTTAATTTGGTTTTAGCTCTATTGATATATTAAAGTAATTTTCATGATATTGGGTATCACCTGCTACAATCATCTCTGAAACAGCGTATGACGTCACCGGCGGCCCCTGATCGCATCGATTGTGTATGCAAACATAGGAAAGCAATGTGTACTTTACTTTGTTTGTATTTATGTTGTAAGAGGCCTCTAACGAACTTTAAATTACAGCAACAGTAAAGTATGATGCGGATGAGAGAGAGAGAGAGAGAGAGAGAGAGAGAGAGAGAGAGAGAGAGAGAGAGAGACTAAACACAGGCAGACAAACGTTCAGTACAAGTACGTGAGCTCATGTCGACTACGACCAATTGGGCGATGGAATGAGCAGAGCATTTGCTTACACCATCACACACGGATGACAATATTGTTGCAAAGTGTTTGTGTTGGAGTTAGAGTTGCATTATCAGAAATGAATGCAAATACCGAGAGAGAAATACAACAGGCCTACAGTCATATGCTGCTACATTCTTTTGGCGTGATGGTATTTCAAAGCATTTATACAATCTTAATATCAATCAAAGTTCGCTAGCATACCCATAACTATAGTAGATTCACATCAACCGTGCATTTGATGTCTAGGCCAGTTCCTTACGACGCTCCTGATTGGCTGTTGATAAGCCATTCACAGGGCTGGAAACTCACTCTTCGAGAGGAGTTCACATGGGCAGGATGTGTGTTCCACCTCTCCTGAGTATACGTTTGAAAGACGTATCCCTCTGGAGAGGAGGAACACACACATCCTGGTTATGTGAACTCTCGAGAGAGACTGAGAGGTTCCAGCCCTGTGACTGGGCTTATCCTCAGCCAATCAGGGGCGTCGTAAGGGACGGGCCTAGATATCAAATGCACGGTTGATGTGAATCTACTATAGTAGAAAATACTGATTGGTATGCACAATTTATATTATACCATTGTTTGACTTGCTGTTCTCCATCGCCATGGGTGGCATCTACATGCTTGGTGCCCATGACGACCCTTGGGCTTGGAATTACTATATGAGTTTCTGGCTTGTACAGTGCGCCCACACACAAGGGATTTATGCTAGACACACTTGATGCACCACGCTAAGTTAACATCTCTCTCCTGTATTGCCCAGTAACACAAATACAGCGAAACAGAAGTCAAAGTTTGGCAGTTGATTTTACAAACTGTAATTTGCGATTATAGCAGTAGACAGCGAAATTTATGTACGTGAGTATATCTGTCTTGTCAGTGAGAGGTGTTACGTCACTTTCCGTGCTTACTGTTCATAGTCTTGCATGATCGGACGAAAATGGAGAGAAATGCATCTGCTGTCTTGATATACCATTGGTTGCTAAAAGGCTTTCGGAACTCGACTCCGTCGATGATATCATCCGGTCAACTATGTCACTGTGCTGTCTGCAAGACTCGAAATCACAGAAAAACATTCCACACGAGAAGTATTTTCTCCGCCACGAAGTACCCACTTCATCTCTCAACAGATATCGAGCAACATTTCTGTCGAGTAGGGTACTACTTGCACTGTACTTCCCCTTTAATGGTTATCACAACCGTGCCAGGAAACTGCCTTCTGAATTTTGGAAATTATGTTTTTCAGTAGGTAACAATTATTTATATTTAGACTGGTGCCAAACAGCTCTCGATTGCCTCCTACTGGGGTTAATTTTCCTTCAAAGTATTCCTGCTTATACGTTCAATCATTTTTATTCCCTTCAGTGAATGAGTTCAAACATTCTGAGGGGTGAGTGTGTTATGGTCTAGCATTTAAAAGTTGTAAGAATAATGTGAGTTGGCCAACAATTTTGATTTGCTGGTAGCAAAAATAAATATAAACCATAATAAGCCAGGGACAACATTATAAATTTACTGGTGAGTATATAAGCAGGAGAGAGAAAACACCAATGCAGAAGTTGATAGGCTATGTGATCAAAATATGTGGGACACGAAATGAGGTGAAATATATATGAATTAGCCGAACCCCAAAACTAACATGTATGATTTTCGCCAGGCTACTCGTCTAGCCCATTATTTTTTGACATTTTAACATTTTTGCTGTGTTATTGAAATAATTTGGTCTCTTGACAGCGCTTGGACGCATAATTGTTATTTGGAATTTTAAACGCTTTTTTTATTTTAGTTATCTCATGACAACGTTTATTGTACTTCAGTAATTATATACACACACACACACACACATATATATATATATATATATATATAGATATATATATATTATAACTTAATAATAAATAGATATTATATATATATATTAGATATATTATATATTCCATAAAATATATATATATATATATGTATATATGTATTCCATAAAATGACTTTATACTAATTGCATCTCTCTTCTATATTTTCAGGTATGTGTAGCAACCCTGACCTGACAGGTAACTGTAATTTGAAATTGTGATTTCAAAACTCTCTCTCTCTCTCTCCTCTCTCTCTCTCTCTTCCTCTCTCTCTCTCTCTCTCTCTCTATTTGAAGTCATTGGTGGGAATACGGCTAGAACGTTTTATAGTCAAGCAAACGTTCAAGAGTAAGTGAATTGGTCGATGTAAAAATTCCACTGACTGACGCTGATGTTTTATAAATCTCAAACTGATTGGTTGGTTTAAGGCCTGTGGTTTGAAACTGAAATATTTGCTGGCGATGTATAGTGCCCTAAACGCTGAGAAACGATTGTCTCTTTATGTGGCCCTGTTTTGCTGTGCCATCGAACTGACATCAACGTCGAAGGTCAATGTCATGAGTTTCAAATAATCTTTAATTGCACAGTTTTGTCGATGACAGGTGAGGCGGCGGTATTGTCTCACCCTCATGACCTTGATCCTTTTTAATATGGTTGTCACACAAGGGTCTGGGTCATTTCTGACGTAAAATCAAAGATATTTCTTTTATTACAGACGAGTAACTATAGATTAGCTTTTTATGATGTCAATAAGCCATTTTTAGGAGATGGTATTCATAAGCTTTGTCTTTAGGGGACATTTTGTTTCTGCTCAATCATTTTATCTTCGAGTCCGAATAAGCTGGAATTGTTAGTGTGACTTTTATCGAGAATTCATTTAGCTGTAATTTTAATTGGGCATTTCTGTATCCGTTTTTGAGTTTCACTTCAGATGGAACAGCTCTCAGCCATCAATACTCATGTCTTGAGCAACCTGCACTTCCACTTTACGGGCATTTAGAGCCAACATACCCTAATTTTTTTTTTAACTGATAAACTATCATACATTTCTCCATTACGTAGACAACGGAATTCAGAACCGCGAGATTTGAAATTAAGTGTCCTCTAAGGTTCAGCATCACGATTCCGTTGCGTGGAGTTCATTACCCCACGACCATTTATTTGGTCATTTTTGCATGACTCGCCATGGATTGGATGCTATTGAACTGTTTATTTACGATTCTCATCACAGTGAAATAAAGGTGTGATTGGTTTTACCCCTTTTTGTGGCAGTGAGGAAAATGTAGCAAAGAATGCTTAGTTAATAAGGATGGTGGGAGAATGAAAGTTGATTCGTAACATTTTTCAGACTGAGAAATGTCTGATACACTCAGGATGAGACAAGAGGTGAGTCAGGGTATAGATGGATCGAAGAATAGTATAGTTAGATATAAACAAACTAAAAATATTTGCTCTGCAAAGACGTTCATCATTGTGAGCAAATAATTTTCATAGTAACGTAGTTCAAGCTGCATGAAAAGGTTGAGAAACGTGGAGAAGAATCTCAGAGGAATAAGTCTTCTTTCTTCATGCAATAGATTCAAGTCTTTTTTAAGTCTATTTATTTTCAAGCTCTAA